>NW_028249979.1:0-57164 GCF_964263255.1 Lissotriton vulgaris
GGGCTTGCTCTCCTCGAGGGCTGGTGTACACTTCCCCTCTTGAAATAGGTGTAAATAGCATGTGGTGACATGCACCCAGCCTTGTCTCCCACCAGTCTAGGCCAGCATTTCTATTGTGGCCACCAAGTCCAGCCGGGGCCAGAGGGCACAGCTAAAACCCCAGCTGCCAGGCAAGTATCACATTGACTTTCATTGCCCCACCGCTGTCACCACCTAGTGCCTGGCTGGCTCTCCCTCATAGCCCACCACATTCCAATGTGCCTGGGTTTTCCACCTGGAGCCTCGTGGGCACGTGCCGCACTCACCGCCTGCCTCAGTCTGATCTGTACCACCGGGGTAACACCCTTTGAGTCTGAATTGAGGGGGCTGCTTGGGCCCAGCCCATTGTCAAACCATACTCCGTAAGGGGGTCCCACCTACATCTCTGCAGACCTCAGTTGCCCGAAGGGGGAGACCGGCCACCCCCATCGGCAGAGCACCGGACCCCTAACGTGACCCAAAGCTACAGTGCATGGTAAGGCAGGCCAAAAAGAGCAGCAGGCAGAAATTCCTTGCACAGCTGTTTGGGCTCTCTTACTCTGGTCCTCTAGGCACCTCCACAGTGTATGATGCCACCTCCAGGTAGGGAGAAAAGCCGATGGTGGTCGGGACTGGGAGAAATGTGATGGATGGTAAGATTGTAGTGCAGACTTCCACTAGAGATTGTGGCCATCTTGGCTATCCAAACCACGATCATCTGTCCTTTCAGTCTTGTGTTTGAATTAATATTTTTAAAATGATGAATCTTGGTTGAGATGAACAAACAGAGTAACCATGTCTGCAGCTCAGCATCTTTATTCAAGCCCAATTCTATTCCTTCAGATTTAAGAATTAGTGCATATTCCCTTTGATAAAGAATCAATTCCTGATTGCCTTCTCAAGGGCTTCTTTTATTATTTAAATTCCATGGTAAATAAGAGTAAGTTGATGCTGATGGTCCTCATAATGTTCAACCAATAGTAAAGTTTTGTCAGCTTTTGAAATGTTTCTGTAGAGCTATCCTGTTTTTAGGCAATCTGATAGTACTCCCAATGTTGGTTTTATTGCAGGGACATGTAATGCTGTATGCAATAAATGCACTCTCACAGTTCCAATCTTTGATTTAGTATCGTTATCTATTAATTATTGATTCTGTTGTGTGTTTATACCTAGTTTACAGAATAAGCATTTTTTACATGTGACAAAGCCTTTAAGTTTGTCCAGAACATACCTCATTTATTTCTGTCATCCATGAAAAATAATTGACATAATAATTGTTTTAGATTAGGTGCTCTTTTGAAACTTATCTGAGGAAAGTCCTTACTGCCAGCCTGAATCTGTGGATTGGTGATTAATATTGACTAACGTCTCTGTAGTATTTTCTTGATATGGTGATGCCCATTATTATATTCAGTCTTGAATTGACTCTGGGGTCGGGAGCTCCTGTTCTTGTTTTAATCTTGTAGGACATCTGTCCTATTAACATGTTGTAGTGCTAGAGGCACTCCTTTGGTTTGACATCACGTGATGACCTTTGACTACCATCATATTAATTGACTTTTGATGTTTAATTTTACCCTAGCCTGAATGTACGTCCTGCATATGCCTTGTTTCCCTTGAAGATTTCGTAGTGTTAAAGTCTTATATGTCTGCCAAGAACAGAATGTGTGGGATGTGCATTCAAACCATGAGAGAAAGAGAGTGAGAGATGTGGAATGTACTTTTTGGCCCCGAAGTGCAGTGTTATGAGAAGTGGTGCTCAAATGTGCACTTTTTTGTACATTGGCAGATGAACTGAGTGATGCTATAGGCAGTGGTGCACAAATGTGCATTGTGTTGTACATTGGGAAGTATTATGAATAAGGCTCCCTGTTTTCAGTTTTTTCTGATTTTTACAGATAAATACAGGCAGAAAACATTCATTTTCTTGTCTGTATTTATTTTTAAATGTGGATAAAAACGGAAATTGGCTTGCTTTTTTTGGTAGTTCTAAATACTGTATGCCATAACTGCCAGGCAAATAGATGTGTGGATTGCTAGATAAGGGGGTTAAAAAAAAGGGAATTTTGGTAAATAGGCTTCAACAGTAGTAGATATGCACAAGGTTGATACTGAAATTTGCGTATCTCCATGTAAGTGCACTGATTTATCTTCTGTGGGTGTTTACAGCACTGAAACCTGGCAGGCATTCAAGCATGAGTGCTAATTTATAGGTTAAATAAATGTGGAAATATACTAATTTCAGCTTACTTTTTCCACAAAACCCAAAATAAATATGGATAACTACAGATAAAATTAGCAAAAAATAAATACAGAAAAATACAAATGGAAATGGCAAAAAAGAACACCATAAAACCGGGAGCCCTCATTATGAAGTTCTTACCATTGGCTTTGACATGCCCTCCTGTCATCTTGAATTTTAACTCTGTTTTGCTTGAGCTTTTTGCAAGCACAGACTGGCACCCAGAGTGCTCAAGTTGTTTGGGTTATCCACATTCAAGGTTGCTTTGTTTTTGTTGAATATACTGTCAGAGGCTTTCGTAAGCTTTATTTAGATAAAGGCTGGAACATGTGAGAATGCAGGGGGAACGTAGGAACTCCTTTTGCCTTTGGAATGCTTGCATGGAAAGTGGCCAATTCTAGTAAGTTTCATTGGCACAAAGGGAAGGCCTCTCAAACCTTCTAGTGTGTTTTGAGACTATAAAGCTGAGGTTTGTTGACTTAGAAACTGGGATTGTTTGAGCCTGAACGGTGGACGCATCATCAGTGCAGGCATCTGGTTGCTGAGTCTCCTGACTTCGGCTGTGAGTCCCCCAATCTGGAGAGGGTCAGGATTAAGGTTGTACCAGGTGAAGTGTTTGATTTGTAATTGTTGCCATTGTGATGCGTGGCTGTTTGTGTGTGCATATTTAGTTTTCAGTGGCTGTAACAGTCATTGTGATGGGTGGCTGTTTGTGTGTGCACCTTCATTTTCCAGTGGCCATGATCATCTGAGTTGTTTTCATTAAGTATTGACTTTGTGATGTGTCAGTGAGTGTGAAAGTGCACATCCAAAGTAACCATCTGATGTATTTAGTGTAGATATCTTTCTGATTTATTGCAGGACGTCAAGTATTATCTGCTGCTTTTGATTATTATTATCCATGCATTTAACAGTTGCATTTGCCAAGTGTGTTATTATTGCTTGCATATACGTATATATCTGTAGATACATTTGAATGTTATTCATTTGACACCTGGGAAAGTCTTTCTGTTAGAGAGCATTGCATAAATAAAACCCCAAGCCTTATTCTGAAAAGAGAGTCTTTGATGTGTTTCATTTTATAAAGTAAAACCCCTTTCTAGGTGGTGGTATTTTATATGTGTTGCTTCGTCATGTTTGAGCCACCGTGTAGGAGTGGTATTTTGTGGTATCTGGGGGGCAAAGCAAGACACATGTTGAACTTCTTGCAGGGTTTTGGACAAAGTGGTCATATCATACTCTCTATAACGTAGTCTAATGGCAATTACTCGTTTTTTTCTATAAAGTCTTAATTTTTACTACAGTTTCTCCTTGCTCCTCTATATTCACCCCTCGGGATATTTGAAATAGTGGTTCTATGGTTGCAGCTGGTAGCATGTAGAATGGAGTTAGATGCTGTTGGGTTGAAATGGATTTTGCTATGAAGTGTATTACCTTCAGTATATAGGATCAGATCCAAACATTCAATTGCTTTTATACAGATGGTCGATGTCACGGTTATACCCTAGTTATTATTCCATAATTCCTATATGAAACTTTCAGGTGTGGTCTGTGGGCTTTGCTATATTAGTGGTATATCATTAGGCTTTCCTGTTTTCAGTTTCTATTGTTAATACATTCTGGTGGGGTGTTTTCAGTGTTTTCAAGTGATTTCAATACCTTTAAAAAACAGGTGTTATCAGTGGTTACACATTTTCGCATCATTAAAAACAAAGGAAACAGTGTTTTTTTCCAGTGTTTAAGGAATGTTTTGCTTTTATTATTGCTTGTTTTATAGACATATAATGCATGGTATATAGACAGTGTATGTATAGTGTATATGAGGTCCAAATTCATTTTTGAAAATTTAACTTATTGTGGTACACCATACAATACTTCTTCACTGTGTCTTTGGTCATGTGTGCTCACTCTTTCCTTCCCATGTAAACTTTTTTCTTTGAAAAGGCCTTCTGAACATTGGCACTTGAGACAGGCAACACAAAAACAACCAGTACACAGTTGTTAACTCTGGCCATTGACATAGATTTCCATGCCAATACTGGTGCACTTGAAGATTGCGATTCTTAGGGCAGGTTCTGCAACATTTGTATTAAACTGGGCGCTTATGCCCTCAGAGTTATTGAAGCAGTCAAAAATGAAGCAGAACTTTTGAAACTACGGAGGAAATTCCCCTTTAATGAAGGGATCTAGAACTTGTACAGAGTACCACAGTGAGGTTTCATTGACTTCAAATGCTATCCATGGTTGGTGAAGGGACATTTCTATGCATCATTGCAAGCCATTTCTCATACATTGTAAAATAAAAATTCCTGAATTGCTCTTCAACATTGCTTTGCTTGAGGAGCTTCGCGCGCATCCAAGATGGCCGCGTGAGCGAGGGGCTCCCGAGACCCTCGTACCCTCCCGCATATATCTGTCACTGATCCTGTTAGCGGTCAACATCTCTGGGTAGATGAACCACAGGAGACCTGAAAGCTGAAAACGGCGTCCCGATCGGACCCCGGAGGCCGGAGTTGTGATGTAGTGAAGTTTGCAGCCTGTATCTCCTGGAGGCCTGGCGCTAGAGTTGGCATGGTGCCCGGGGTGTAATTGAACAACATCGGCAAGGCTTAGCGAGGGAGCCCGTTCCAACCACAATTTCACTTTCGATTTTGGCACTTGGACCATTCTACACTCGGAAGACGCCTCATTGTAGCTGCGGCTCTCGCCCCTGGGCAGTGTCTACGTATCCTGGACAATATACGACGTTTCGTGCCTCGGCCTTGGGGACACTTCATTCTCCTCCACCCTCTGCCTGGGATGATTTGAGTGTATCGCTCGGAGGCCATTTTACGATCTCTGTTTTTTACAGCTGGGCAAATAGGAGACGTTGGGAGCATAGCCTGGCATAAAGTCCTTATCTATTGCCTGCTGTATCGGAGACCAGCTCTCCCGACTCGGACACCGACTGGTGAGTGCTCTGAGATGGCGAGCAATTCAGAGGGGGACAAACAGAAGTTAAAAACCACCAGGAGGGGTGGATATACCCAGTCCAATGTCATGGACCGATATGCCCAGGTTAAGGGGTCGCCCAGTGGACTTGGCAAGTCGCTGGAGGAAGCGAAGGATTCCTCGGCTCCGGTGACTGAGTTGACTCTGCAGGATGTTATGGTCGCCATTGACGGTATCAGGTCATCCCTTGGTAAGCAGATGGAGACCCTGGCGCATAAATTGGATACGGTGGCTATTGATGTCAATCTTATCCGCACGGACCTCGCAAAGACAAACGAGAAGGTCAAATCGTTAGACATTAAGACATTGAGTCTAACTGATGACGTTGTTGAATTACAGACAGAGATGCGGAACTTGAGGGCCTCGAACGACTCTGTTGTCCGCCGACCGGAGGACTTTGAAGGGAGGACCCGAAGGAATAATGTCCGTGTAATCATTGTTCCGGAAAAGGCGGAGGAGCAAGCGGCCGATCTTTTCATTGAAAACCTGATCACGAACCATCTACAGCCCAAGGGACTGAGTAAGTTCTTCACTGTGGAAAGAGCACACAGAGTTCCTGGTGGAAGACCGAAAGTGGGTGCCCCGCCGAGGCCTATTAGAGCACGGATTTTTAATTTCCGAGATAGAGATGCTATCCTCCAGACATCTCGTGCAAGTGGACCCCTAAAGTTTGAGAACTCAACTATCAGCTTTTATCCGGACTTCACACAGGCGGTTCAAAAACAAAGACTCCGTTTTCTGGGGGTGAAGAGGAGACTGCGGGACATGGGCCTCAAATATGCTATGCTTTTTCCGGCCAAGCTGAGGATTGAACATAATGAAAGGACCTACTTCTTTGATAAACCCGAAGTGGTGGCCGACTGGTTAGACACTTTGCCAGCCCAGCAAGATTTGGGGGGACCATCCGGTGGGGCTGAAGGCGAACAAATGGCTCAGGAATGAATATCAATTGTCTTGTCTCCGGGGTTGCTAGGGTTTCTTCGAATTGTATGCTTCTGAACCAGAGTGTAGTTTTGTGCTGACTGTATTGGGGCGGGGGTGGTTGGGTTACTGGAGGGTCTCTCTCCTCCATAGCTTTCTTTTTGTAGATGTGGGGGCGACAGGCACACTGCGAGTTGGGGTGGCTTTATGGTCGTAAGCAGTGGTGCAGGGTGGGGGGTGTTGTAATGGGGTGTTCGGGGAGGGCAGGTGGGGGGTGTTGTTTTTCAGTTTCTTTTTCCAGCAAGGCACTATATTGCAAGACATTTTCATGGATGTGAAGGAATTGGGGAGGGGGTGGGCTTTCATTCTGTTTCATGATGGGGGTAGGGGGCTGAGGTTGATGAGTTGGAATGTGAATGGGCTGAGGGACAAGATCAACGTGGAGTGGTGTGGCAACTTTTGAAGCGACACTCTCCGGATGTAGTTCTGCTTCAAGAAACTCATTTAGTGGGTAATACGTGTCACGCCATGAATAGAAAGGGATACCATCTGGTGGCCCATGCGGGGTTCTCGTCTGGGTCCCGGGGGGTTGGAATTCTCCTTAAGAACTCTTTTCCATTTGAAGTAGAATCCTCAGTCCTCGATGAGAGGGGCCGCTATGTTGGGGTTTCTGGAAGATGGGAGGGCCGTGTGCTTTCCCTTGTGTCTGTTTATGTTCCTCATGGCCTGCAATCTACAACTTTTGCTGATTTGGGACGGGTTCTATTAGATCTTCCGGGAGGGTTTCTGATTCTGGGGGGTGACTTCAATGCAGTGTTATCTGGAGAATTAGATAGGCACCCACCTTGGGCTCTCACGGTGTTAAGAAACAGAAGGAAGTGGATGTGGTTAGAATGGAATCGGAGATAGCTGCGTTGGAATCGGAATTGGAGCAGGAGGTTACCCCCACCAGATTGCATGTCCTGCAATTAAAGCAGTCGGATTATAAAATGTTGGTAACGGATGGTGCGAGGGCTCTTAGTCGTGAACAACAGGGGCGAATGTATGATGTTGGTGATAAAGCTGGTAAATTGATTGCATGGTTGGATAGGAAAGACAGAGCTAGTCGTGTGGTACCCGAAATTGAGATGGAAGACAGAACTCTGGTGACTGATCCGCAAGAAAGGGTGGCAAGATTTGCCAAACATTTTTGTTCAGTTTACTCTTCCGTGTCGGTTAGACCGAGGGAAGATTCATGCTTGTTGTTGCCAGACATTGCGCTCCCGTGTTTTTCTGTAGAGGACCGGGACCTCCTGGATAGTAAATCACCGCTGACGAAGTGGCATTGGCAATGCGCTCCCTGAATTCAGGTAAAGCGATGGGCCCCGATGGTCTACCGATTGAGTTATATCAGGTTCGACCGGATAGGATTGCCCCGTACTTAAGAGACATGTTTCTGGAGTCCCCGGACCGAGGTCTTCTCCCCCGTAGTCAGAGACTGGCTTCGAGAGTCGTAATTCATAAGGAGGGAAACCCGAAGAATAAATGTACCTCGTATCGACCGATCTCTCTGTTGAATTCTGAACCTAAGATTTTAGCTAAGTTGTTGGCTAATAGGCCGATAAAGGTTATTAGCGATTTGGTGCACCCTGACCAGTTTGGCTTTATTCCACAGAGAAATACAGCACTCAATCTTAGGCGTCTTCATGGGGTCCTTGCGAGGGCCTCGACGCTACGTGAGCCGGCCATTTTGGCGTCGTTGGGCGCAACAATGGCGTTCGATACTGTGGAATGGCCGTATCTGTGGGCGGTACTAACTAAATTTGGTTTTGGTTCTGATTTCATCAGTTGGGTGCGCCTTCTATATACAGACCCTCTTGCTCAAATCGTAGTTAATGGTCGCGTATCGGAGCCGTTTTGTCTCGGGCGAGGTACTCGTCAGGGTTGCCCATTATCTCCTCTTTTATTTGCGTTAGCTCTCGAGCCCCTCGCGGCGTGGATCCGATGGGAATCCTCGATGAGGGGCATTTATTGGTCGCCGCACTTTGAGGATCGTATTTCCTTATATGCGGATGACATTCTTCTGTATTTGACCTCCCCCAAGAAATCACTAATGGTACTCTGCTATGTTCTGGCCTCCTTTGGAATAAACTCGGGTTTGGTCATTAATTGGGCGAAATCCTATGTTTACGCCCTCAGTGGCGAGATACCGATCTTGCCCCATAACTGTCCTATTCTAATAGCACAGGAGGGATTTAAATATCTGGGAATCTATATTTCTATTGACCCTATGATTCATTACGAGAGGAACCTTCTCCCTCCCTTGACTGGATTAAGGCGAGACGTTGAGGGTTGGCGAAAACTTTCATTGTCAATGCTTGGACTGGCGGCTCATTTCAAAATGATGTTGCTTCCTCGCTTCCTGTATGCCCTTCAGAACACGCTAGATATAGTTCCGGCTAGATACTTTAGTTTGGTGGAGGATTTGCAGAGGAAAATATTATGGGAAGGCAGACCGCGTATTGCACTAGCTAAATTAACGCTCCCTTGGTATGATGGGGGCATCGCCCTCCCTGATATCAAGAGATATTATTGGGTGTCACAGTTGGCAGCCATCAACCACGGTATGTATGGACCCATGTTAAATCCTGGTTTCGCCATGGATAGGTGGTTATTACCTGGTGGCAATTATTATAGAGCGCTATATTCTAAGTCGGTGATGAAGACTTTGACGGGTCCAACTAGAACTGCAGTGCGGGTCTGGCGTGATGCTACCAGTTCCTTAAGGTGGAAGGACTGCTTAACTCTGGCTACCCCACTTTTCGGCTCAGACCGGTTTGACAAACTGTGGAACACTAAAGGGTTCGTCAAGTGGGATCTTATTGGTATCTCCAAGGTCGGAGACATATGAGTGAAAAGACAGGTTAAATCATTTGCGGCATTGCAGACAGAGTACGAATTGGGAGGGGCAGAATACTTTCGCTATGCCGAGATTAGACATGCTCTGACTTCCGTTTTCTCGGAAGGAGAAGAGATTCCGGAATCTACCCGGTAAGAGGATCGTATCTTGGATGGTCATCTGCCAGACAGCACCATAGTGCACAAAAAATTGATTGATCATAAAGCGGACCTTTAGTTGCAGTTGCGGGATCAATGGTCCAGTGACGGCCTCGAGCTTGATGACGAAGATTGGCAGTCGGCGATCTCCTCTCCTAAGGAGGTCGCGATTCCAGTGCGATTGAGATTAGTGTAGCTTAAAATATTACATAGAGTGTACGTCACGGGTCCCCGTTTGGTTCGGATGGGGCTATCTGACATGGGTCTGTGCCGGAGGGGTGGCGGTCAATTGGGGACGTTCCTCCATATCATCTGGGAATTTTGGGAAGTGTCTGATTATTGGAACATGCGGTAATACAGGAGGTTACGGGTGTAGCCCTCTTACCAGAAACCAGGCGTTGCTTACTTAATGTCTGGGAGCCTACTGATCATAATATGGCACAAACCCAGTGGGTGACTCTAGGGGCCATGATTGCCAAACGAAACATTGCACAGTTGTGGGGTTCACAGAAGCCTCCTACTTTTGACTTGTGGGTTAAAAATATGGATTGGTGTATGTTCCGAGAAAAAACAGTGTACTTGGCTCGGGGGCGCCCCCGGAAATGGAGCAGGATTTGGGGCCCCTGGCATAGATATAGAGGGGATATATGTGTGCCACCAGTTTCCGAGGTCCTTGATGTCCCACTCTCCCCCTGACCGGCTTATTGTATTGAGTACTTTCGATGTTCCTCTGTGTCCTCTCCCCCCCTCAATATCTTGTTTATTTGTACCATTTGAATATATGATGTTCTACCCTCGTACAGTCTTTAATTTCCTAAGTATTGTATTTGCCTTGCTTGTTTTTCTCAAATAAAAAGAAATATAAAAAAAACATTGCTTTGCTTACCAAGTGACACGCACTCTAACATGGAACAAGTTGCAGTGCCAGAGTCACTAAATGTGTTGCCTAGCCTTGGAACTTGGAAAGAACCTTTTTGTGGAGCATTCCAAGTGACACTGCGTTACATGTGTTCCAAAAGTCTGATGTCATGTTTTCATCACTATCCCAGATGCCTGGGGATAGCACTCTTTTCACATATACGTGTCACTATACCTTGCATTAAATGTTTAAAGCCTGAGGTGTCGGCAATTCACCTACTATCAATACCTACTCACTAGAAACTGGTAGCTGGTGTATCAAGAGTTTTTACCCATTCTCTGTTGGTAAATGTGATGACACGTATTGGGAAAGATTTCCAGCCATTTTACCTAGCAGTGAAAGAATCAAACTAGCCAAAATATCAAATATGATTTTGATATTTCCTGATTCTCTACAGTTTATAAAATAATTAAACAAGACTTTAAACATGCTTCTAAACCCTTTATCTTTAGACCAAAGATCACAAAACTTAGAAAAAAAAAAAGAAAGAAGAAACAATATTTTAGTGGCTTCCCTAAACAACAAAACTCAAGTAGAATAATGTTAGCCCAGTCTTTCTTGCTGCTAGCTTGTATAACAAAGTTACATTGTATTGGCACTTTCAGGAAGAAAAAATGACTCTTTCACTCTCCTTTTTCTTTCTTTGAATGGCATTTAGTTTGTGATTGTGCAGGTGTTTTTCAGTGATTATATTTTTCACTGGTGAGGGCTATTTCTCTTTCAGTGGTGTTTTATCAGTTATTAAAGGTTTAAACCTTAAACCGGACAGCCTATATCTCATCTATATGTCTGGCCCAGACAATATTGTCATAGTCTTCACATTGTTGACTCCAGAGCCAGTGTTTCTCAACTTCTCCCATCAAAATACAAGAATAAGGGGGCACAAATGTTGCCCCATCACAGTCCCTTGCTGCTGTAAGTCAATGTTATTATTGAAGGGGCGGGGCTAATCTGTGCAGCAAGATGGCCGCTCGATAGAGGGGCTCTGGTGGCTGAGTATAAAATCCTGCACAATCCTGTCTGGTCGGAGTCCGCTTGCAGCCAAAACACAGTCCCAACAACCACAATCAGCATGGGGTCCTATTAGTAGTGCAGCAAAGCACCCCAGTGATAAGCAGCAATGCTAAGAAACACAGCAAGTCGAAGCCTGGTTGCTTCACCTTGGGCCGCGTGTGAGGCACAGCACTGAGGCCCTTGCAACCCTGGAGAAGAGGCTGGAGACTGGCGGGCACCCGGGCTGCTGATCACTCGCAGCCTGTAGATCATCGGATGGAGTAGCTGGTTGAGACTCCACAGCCCGCTGCCAGGTGAGCCTTGAACTAAATCCCTGCTTGGAAGATATTGCTGGACTGGGGTGGCCTGAGGAGAGGTGCAGGCCTGAGTGGGGGCCCGTGTGGGCGAGTGGTAGAAGCAGACTGTACTGACTGCTGTCACCCCTCTTGAGATCTCCTGGAGAAGACCTGTAGCCAGGGGGCACATTTGTTCCATGGGGCACATGTGGCCCTTTGGCTCCTACCTAAGTGAAGTGCTGCTGCCCAACTGTCTGGCGGGTTCCGTGGCACAGCCTTTCCTTGCGCTGGGGCTCTGGATTGCTGCGCAACAGCGGCCCGCATCAGTGGCCTCCAGGAGCGGTCTGGCCGTGTAGAGCTCCTCGGGCATGAGGCCCTCCTGTCTTGGGGGCAGGCCAGACACATTGATGCCTGCAGCCTGGTCCGCTCTCGCATTAATTCTACTGCCCATAGTGACTGGAGGAGTGACAGACACAGAGAAAGGTAGGAGTGGTATCGGCGTGCTGCTGCCAAACTCCTGTGACCCTCTGTAAAATGTCTGAGGCTGGGGGGTGTCCCGCCTTACAGCCTTGTGGGCCTCAAGTGAGGGGGCTGGTGGCTCTCTGGGGCCTACTGTTAGAACTGGCACTGACATCAGGCCTGCGCCTACATTGAGAAGCGACGTGTTTCTTTCCGGAGGTTCGCAGGAACAAACAGGAAGTGGGGACTGCATGTACTGCCACCCTTGAGATGCGGTGCCCCTCCCACTGAGGACACAGACTCTTGCCTGCTGTTGTGGACGTGGGGTACAACCGAATGTGCACTACACCCTCCCCCCCTCCCCATGGACTATCCGAGCACCCCTTCTGGGGCCCATATGCATCCATAAAACTGCTTTTCTGTCAGCGGGGTGGAGCTTTAGACCACACCCCGGAGGCCAATTCCCGGCTGCCCCTCCAGGTGATGATTAAGACACAAGGCCCTAGGTGCCCCACCTGCTCGCGATAGACGTCCTGGTGAAGTTGACTCCTTCTTGCTCACTTGCTCCTGTGCTGTTGTGGGACTGGTAGCTACTTGGACCTCAGCGTGTGTAGACAGTGTACGTTTTGGATAATTAGATGCTCAGGGAAACTGCACGGCCCGCTGAGATGGTTCGGCTCTCCAGGCATGGTGTCTCTCTGATTCAGTGTGCTGAGACTAAACTGCGACATCATGGGCAAGCACGATACGTGGAAATCTAAACTACCATTTGCGAGTAAGCAGCAGACTAGCCTGGCAGACCACAAGGCATTGCAGGGGCTGAGAGCAAGCTAGCTGTGGAAAGCACTGACCGTGATGACGACCTCAAGGCAATGTTGGTTGATGCGAAGGCAAGCCTATGGACAATAGATGCCAAACTGGATCTAATGGCCTGCCAAAAGGACCTCAAGGCGCACGACAACCTCCACATCGTGGGCATCCAAAACCACGGCCATAGACTTTGTCGAAACCATGTTGTGGGAGCTTTTTGCGGATGTCCTATTACAGGTCTTCATAGTGGAGCGAGCACAGAACTTGCTGGCGCCCCGGCTGCCTCCTGGAACTCCAGCATTCCCAATCATTGCAAAACTCTTAAACTACAAGAACCAGGACACAGTTCTCCAACTGGCTTGTGAGAGAGGACATCTGCAATACTGCAACATCGATGTATCGTTCTAGCCTGATTTCACTGTTGCAGTTCAAGCTGCCAGAAGGGATTTCCTGCCTGCCACTAGACTGCTGCAAAAAACAGGAATTAAAAATGCTCTCTTATATCTGGCAAAACTGCGAGTCCCATATGAGGGTCAATCTCACCATTTTACAGACCCCACAGCCGCTCTCAAATTTGCTAAACACATTGCAGCTGGGGGGGCGCTCACCCCGGGGGTCCTCATTCGCGCGCTAAGAGTCTGGCCTTGATGGCAATGACTGAGATCCCTACTGGTATGCCCTTGCAGTAGAACAGTTCTATTCTGGCAGTAGGAACTGCAAGCTACTAACCACACAAGCTGACTTACTGCATGATCTTCTTTGGCAGTGGGACTGTGCAATGTGCAGCGTAGAACAGACCGCTGGTGTACATCTCGGATGAATGTCACCACTTCAGCCCCCCAGTCGCCTCTGACTGGGGGAGCCCACCCGGCTCTCCTCCACCTCTAGGGATGTATCCCTTGTGTACTGTTGTTTTTTGGGATTTGGCACAGGGTGATGGTTGGGCTTTATGGTCTCAACCTCTTTCTTGGATTGGTGTGGGTGGACTTGTACATGGCATAGTTCTCACTGTCATTGCAATTGTCCCTATGGACGACAGTACACAAACATCCTGTTTCCCCTTATACACCATGTGCTGCCTACTAGCACCCTTCATGCTCCGACTTGGATTACAGCTCCCTCTCATGGTCAACATTCTGGTCCCCACGTTCCCCTACAACAGTGTTGTATGAAAACAATTAAATGTCTGACTTGGAACATGCATGGTCTGAACGATAGACGCAAGACTAGATTAATACACACAGATCTTGCCTGACATCACATAGATATTTGTTTCCTACAAGAACGCCACCTCACCCAAATCTCAGCACCCCGTATTCGAGAGCGGTGATGCTCTGAAGTACATGCGTCCTTCTATTCCAACCACGCCTGCGGGTCTGCAATACTTAATCAGAATGGCACACACAGGCATCTCAGTCATGCCAAATGTGACACAGAGGGACGATACATTCTACTGGCGGGCACTCGGTGTAGCCACCTGGTCATACTGGCATCCAGTTACGGCCCAAAAACCGACTCCCTGGAGTTTTTCTCTGAAGTGTGGTGACAGACAATTAGTCTGGGACCTGGCGCTGTTATATAGGGAGGTGACTTTAATGTAGCGTTGGACCCCACCTTAGATCGTGGGGGTGCCTCTTACCACCCCTAGACCAGGCCACACAGCTGCATGCATTACTTCATGACCACTGCCTGGTAGATATATGGCATAGTCTGAATTGCAATGTTAAGGAGGGCACATGCATTACATGGGCACATACTGCCTGGTCGAGAATAGATTATTGGCTGCACTCTCAAGATGTTTGACCATGCACAGTGGGTGTATCCCATCTCCCTATACACTATCTGACCATGCTCCAGTGCTTTTGCAACAATACCGGGTACTTGCTCCCTCAAGATCAAGTGTTCCGATCGGAGGTCCGGACCGCCATAGTAGACTACTTTGCCTTCAACAAAGGCTCAGTTTCCTCCCCACAAACTCTATTGGAGGCCTTCAAAGTGACTATTTGAGGCGTGTGCCTTGCCAAGCAAGCTAGTGTCCTCCAATCAATATGATCTCACCTTGCCGAGATTGAGCATGAGATCTCTATGCTTGAATGTGATTATTATAGTTCTGAGAACCCTGCCTTGTTGGCAGACATCCGTGGGAAAATTACACCGTTTAATGAGGAAGCAGATCATGAATTAATCTGCTTGTCTTGCGAGACCACAACACGCCGCTCCGGTGAGAGCGACAGGCCTAGCCAAACATTTATCAACATGCTTAAGGGACCGAGCCTCCGAGTATGCAGTAGAACTTCTAGATGAACACCTAGAGCGCTAATCCACGCCTAGCGGCCTCCTCCACACAGTGACATCCTTCTAATACCCACTTATACCAGTCACTGATCTCACAGACCGCCGAGCAATTAGAAGCCTACTTGGACATAATCCAGTTACTAGACCATGCCCACCGACTATTCCTCAAAGCACCTTTTACTGATGATAAGGTGGTACAGGTGATCCGTAGTCTCGTCAGGGACAAGGCGCTCGGCCTAGACCTACTGTTGTCCTCCTTTTATAAGAAGTTTGCTCCTGTACTTATTGACTCATCACTTGGCCATGTATGAGGCGTATTTTGATTCAGGTGAACTATCTCCTTCACTTCATGAGGCGGTGATTGTTACTATCCTTAAGCCCGGCAAAGTGGCAGATAGATGCAACTCGTACAGGCACCAGTCGATAATAAATACAGACAGTAAAATACTAGCTAAATCATCGCAAGTAGCCTTCTGACGTTGCTGCCAGATATTGCGCACCCAGACCAATCTGGGTTGGTACCCCACAGTTCTACGGTGCACAACCTTCGCATGCTTTTCACTATTTTTCATAACGTCGAGCCCAGTCTAACTGCATTGGCTGTATTACTCGATGCGACAAAGGTATTCAATTCATTAGAATGGCCATTTTTAGTCTACTTCACCGTAGTGGTCTGAAATTTGTGCACCTTATTAAACTACTGTACACCTGCTCAATGGCTCGAATGGATTTAGAAGTGTTGATATCGGAACTGTTTCTGGTCTCCTGGAGTACCAGGCAGGTGTGCCCATTACCTGCAATTCTATGTGCAATAGCAATGGAACCCCTTGAGGCGTGCTTATAACAGCAACACATGCATTGTGGGATCAACTTTACTAATTGGTGAGTTGTGGTCTCCATGAATGCCGATGATATTGTTCTTTACGTCCAAACATCCCAGACCAGCCTAGATCCTATCACCTGGGAGATTATCAAGTTCAGCGGCCAAGCAGGCATACAAATAAACAGGGCCAAATCAATTGCCTTCCCCCTCACGGCTGCCTTATGGTGTTTCAACACTGAATTCCCTCTGACCTGGGTGAGGGAGCCGGCGAGATACCTAGTAATTTGGCTCAGCAGAGACAAGGATGAATTATGGTGTGCTAACTATTGCAGGGGGATGTCTTGGTTGGAAGAGAGAATCCTAGTCTGGAGCCGCAGGCGGCCTGGCCATAGCCAAAATGGTTGTGTTACCAACATTTTTATATATTTATCTCAATTTCCCCATGCTGTTGTCCTCACAGTTCTTACGAAAGACTATACTCCAATATGATATCTCTGGCATGGGGCAGGAAACAGCCCTGAATTACATGGGAGATCCTAACGCTGCCATTCCGACAAGGAGGTTTGGGGGCACCTGATATGATGTTATGGCTCTGTGCCCAGTCTCAATACCTACCCGGTATAATTTCAGCCACATGTGGCGGTTGAAGCGGACATTGTCTCCCCGACACCCCTATCAACAGGGCTTTGCCTACCCTTTAAGTCTCTGAGCACAGTGGTTGATACTGTGGAGTGTGTGTGATGGGCGTGGGACATCCTGCGTCACAGAGCGCACCTACATTGCCTGTATGCCCCATCCATTCCTTTGGCCCACAATCCAATGCTGCCCTCACTGCAAGATGAGGTCGTGAAGGTACAGGGACACAATTGGAGACTATTCACGTATGGAAATCTGCACCCTGGAGGATGCTTTCTCCCCCCGTTCACCATGGAGGGAACCCCACGTCCCACTATATTAGATACACTTCTTTATCAGATCCGTGCTACCTACCATGCGCAACTCACTACGTTTCCCTAACCCCCACCTATACTGCATGCTCACCAACATATACTAATGAATGTTTCCCCCTACAGACTGGTCACGTGCATATGCGCCACTATGCAAGACAAGACATCTTCCCGCAGGTCTATAGCGCTGGGCGGTGGACCTAGACCCCCCACCCATGGAGGAGCAGTGGACCTAGTGCCGCAGACAAACTGGAACCCTATTGCCTAACTGCAGACTCCAACTCATACATTTTAAATGATTACATAGAATATACTGCACACCAGAACTGCTGAATTGCATGGGTCTTAGGGAAGATGCAAGTTGCGGGCGGTGTTCGATACCCCAGGCCTCCTTTCTCCATTTAACCTGGAAGTATACCGCAATAATGAACTTCTGGGGTGAAATACATTGCATCATACACCAGATTACAGGTCACCTGCTGTCATTGATACATCAAACATGTCTGATGGGGTATGTGAGGGATATTTCACATGAGTGTCGGCTCCTTATGGCCATGCTCCTGCTTCTGGCCAAGCACAAGATACCCAAGCATTGGGGAAGGAGACTTGCTCCGCAGGGCGAGTCTTGGCTGCGGTACTTTGCATACTGCCAGGAGAAACTAGCTAAATATTGGGACCTAATGCCACCGACTTCCCACCCTGTGGACATTTGGGAGCCCCTTTTAACCTACTTACGATCACGAGATCCCTCCCCTCCTCACCCATCCAGTGTGGTAGCCATACCCGCCACTGCCACATCTCCGACTGCAGTCGCTAGTGTTTCTGCTAGCCACTAGATTGCGCTCTGTAACAGAATGCCCCTTCTTCATCTGGTGTTCAGTCGGTGCAATAGAGTTAAATAGTACAGTTATCATGCCAAATATTGTCACTGTAATATTTTTCATACAGTGTACTTGCACTCCTCTGTATCTGTGGTTAATTGCATGGTAAGGCTTACAGTGGTGACACAATGCATTTCTATCTGTACTGATGTCTTGTCTGTTTGTTGTTCTACAAACCTAATAAAATAATCTTTAAAAATATATACATTATTGTGAGAAGAAGTTATTGGTTAAGCAGAACTCAAGCATTTTCATGATCATTTGGTGCTTTCCCAAAAATTTACAGATTTTGCAGAAAGAGCGTTTTATGGCTTCAAGTCCATCACAGTCTCTGATGGAAGTGTAGAGACTAATCACATCTATTGTTGAGATTATATTATTTGGTTGCCAATCTACATTGCCAGATTTCAGTAAAACATCTTTTGTGTTTTGGATATATGAAGGCAGATTCCTCATACATGGTCTTGTCTGTGAGTCCCTGGTTAACAGACCCCTGTAATTATTTCTGCACCTTCTAACGATCGGCTAATTCTGAAAGGATAGCACACTTGTGCTCAGACAAACCTCCTTGGTTGCCAGAACAAGTCAGCAATTCCTCCACCAGATCAGACTCCAGGCAATGTCCCCTAATCTCTGTTAGCTGACTGTCATTCAGACACCAGCCCTGGGAGCACAGAAATCCTCTGAGTTGTCTGGGAGAGACCTCCTCCTGAGTTGGAGAGAACTTGGGGTTGAAGCAACAAGTGGGAGAGCAGCCCCCAATTTGATATGGAGGTGGCAGACAGAAGGCATGGATTCTTCTGCTTTGCAGAACAGGTTTGGATCAGTTCCTTTTTCATGTGTCCTTCTCAGGGTGTCTTCAAGAGTGAACCCTTGTTTTGAGTGATGCTCTTCATGGAAGGGCAGTGTTTAATTTAAGACGGTGGTTGTCAGTGGGGGCCACCAATGCTTTTTTTTTCTTTTGGTATTAGCTGTTTCCCTCAAGCAAGAGAGAGGAAATACACACAAAGGGAACAATGGAGGAAGATAAGGATGGAAAAACCATCACAAAGTACCTTATATCCTATGGCACTTGTAATACAGTGGCGGGATATCCGTCACATGTGTGTTGGAATATCCCATCTGCCAAGCTCTTAATCTGACCCAAAGTGCTGGTCCACTTCTAAAGGACCCTGACAGCTGACACTGCAATCCCACCTTCATCCCTTCCATCCAACAAATGGCAATCATTGGAAGACTAATCAGCAGTTCTCTACAACAGAAAGAACCCGTCAAATTTCTAAGGAGAAACCTATTTCCTCGTTCAATATAATTCCAATGCATGAGAAACCAACCTCACAACTATCTTGGACACATGAACAGGCTAGTAGCTTTTAAAATGGAATCCACAGGCTTGTGCCACTGGTTCACTCAGACACTTCTGCCCTGCTACGAACTCCCCTACCATACATGCATATGTTCAAGTGCACAAGATATGTGCATTCGAATTGTGGGTTGATCGTTTGCAGCTGAACTTAAGGTGAATGGACCAGTAGGCTTCCATTTGCATGAAGCAGGTAAAAAGTCCTGGTAAAGCTATATTTACTAAAACATGGCATGCTGCCACCACCATGCTACACAAGTGAAACCTGTCATAGTAGTCTCGCTGTCACTATAAAGAATTGGTTTCTACACCCTGGACCAGGGCAAGTTCAGGACCATCATAAGTCAAGAGAAGTAATAGACCTTCATGTACACACTGTATCAGTGTGACACTGGAGCAAAAATCTAAAACATTGGATAACAGATATTTGCTGTTTAGGTATGCAAAAGACAGGACTGTACAACATGCTGGGAACGCTCCCTTCCCGGTATCCAACCTGCTACATGATTCAAAATAAACCAGGATTGTGCTCTCAAGGTGGAGTGTTTCAGTTTAAATGGTGAACCAAAAACCTGCTACCAGCGAGTATCATTGTTACCTCAATCAATATTCAAGTAATAGTCAGGTTGAAGTGGACAAAACAAGAGAATGGGCTGTGGCTGGAATTAGCAGTTCAAGCAGCTAAGGAGTCGTGTGTGAAAATGTTATGTTTGGATATGGTATATTTTAACTTAAGGATGGAATAAAAGTCAAAATTCTGGAGAGTCTATCTTTCCTGGATTTGGGCAAATTAATGTGGTTGATCTGACTCTGTAAAGATGCTCAGCAGACTGTATAACCAAAAGGCCTATTTGCAGTGTTCTTTTGAGCTGTTTGCTTCTCCAAAGTGGCCTTGATGTGCTGTTACGAATTTGTCATTTGGATTTTTGAATAAGATTTTAGTTCTTCACGTTTAGCCAACGACATATATAATGGATGAATTCGATTATTAGACCTCTTTCAACTGGTAAGCAGAATACAGGTATTCCTTGAGAAGTGTGAACTGGTAAGACACCTTATGCCTTTTGTAGCCAGGAAGGAAGTTTTGTAGGCACATACATTTGCTAGCCTTACTTATAACTAGTTGTTTGTTTAACCTTAGTTTTGATTTTATTTGCTGCTCCTTATTAACCCAAATACATTTATTGGTTAGGCAGACAATGTTAATAAATGATTGATGTAGGAAGTCTCTGGGGTAACATCGCAGTAGTGTCATTTATTTGTGACTTTTGGCTTATTACAATAACAAATACTAACTCCACAGACCCCGATGGTGCTAAAATAATGGAGGGTGCTGTGGAGGGTGAGACTGTAGTTTTGGTGAGTCCCACTAGCAGTACGGATAGCCGAACTGGTAACTTCAATACTTAAGCTGTAAGGTGGGGGCGACGTATGATTAGTCGCTTAAATGCATGTTGCTCAACACGCAATCACTTGTTAAACACAAATACCAGATTGAATGCTGACTGCAGGCTTCCAGCCCGGATTCACTATTTTTAACTGAGACGTGGACAACCCAATCATCGGTCCCTGATTGGAACATTGCTCTCCTGGCAGGCTGTTCGGTGGGCAGTCAGGATAGGGTAGGGAACATTGGAGGGGAAATTGCAATAATATATCGCCACCAGCTAAAGGTGCATGTAGAGGCTATCTCACAGTTACCTGCGGAGGCGCTGCGCTGCATATTAAAAGTTAACAATAACTTTACTCTTCATGGCATTCTCTTGAATCGGCCACCTCTCCCAGAGCATTCTTCACTCAAGCACTACAGACTCCTCTTGAATCCTGTTTAGATTCCAAATCACTCATTATTCTGGGCGATTTTAACTATCAGTTCGAACTTAATAACAACTCCGACACTAGTAGGTTAATGGATAACTTAGCAGGCTATGGCTTGTCTCAATTAGTGCCTGGTCCTACTCATTCTGCCGGTCACACACTTGAAGGCATATTTACGAAAAACACTGACGTCACGTTGGTTAAAACTTGTCTCCTCCATTGGACTGATCATAGGGCGGTGTATTTTAATATTAAGATCTCCCAATCTAACATCCCCCTTGCAAATAAAGCTGCTAGCTTAAAAATTAGATCATGGAACAAAGTTCAAGGGACAGAACTCAAGCAGGCCTGAAACATTTGTCCTCACCTGTGGGTCATGGATAACAATGTTGCTGCTATCCAGTTTGATAAATGGATTGCTACCGCAGTTAACCAGGAGGTGCCAGAAAAAATTCCCAAAGAAAGAAGATCCCAGGCAACGTCGCCATGGTATAGGCCTGAGCTTAAAAGCTTAAAAGCCACCTGTAGGAGAGTTGAGCGCATTTGGAGATCGGATTATAGTAGGGAGCATAGGTCTGCATACAATATTGCACTCCAATTTTTTAAAGAGACCGTTATAAAAGCAAAAATTACCTACTATACTGCTAAAATTAAAGCGGCCAAAAACACCTCTAAGGAGCTTTTTAAAACCTTACAAGCGTTATCCAAACCACAACAGGTCAGTTTATTTAAGCCAGACCAAGCCTTTTGTAATAAACTGGCAAATTTTTTTCAGATCAAGGCACAACTAATTTATGACGACCTCCGCAATAACTTGAAGTCTGCGAAAAATGTCCCGGACCCAGCACTGAAGGTAAGGACAGTTCAGTGCCTACAAACCAGTTTTAGTTCTCTCACTCCAAAAGAGGTGAATAAAATATTACTCTCAACTAAATCTGAATCCCCAATAGACCCATGCCCACCAATCATAACGCACCTGGTGTCTGGGATGAGTATTTCATATCTAACCCCCCTCTTAAATCAAGTACTTAAGTCAGGGACTTATCCATCGGTCTGGAAAAAAGCCTGTATAAGACCAGTTTTGAAAAAAACGACCTCAGATCCCAGGGAGGTTAAGAATTATCAACCCATCTCGTGCCTTCCAATTGCAGGTAAAATCCTCGAAAGGGCAGTAAATCAGGAGCTTACACAATATCTAGACTCTATCAATCTGCTTGACTCTAGTCAGCGTGGATTCGGTCATGTCACTCAACCGAGACTTCCCTGATCATGGCAACTGAGACATTTGCAGACAGGTGGATGGAGGGAGCAGAGCCATCCTCATCCTCCAAGACCTATCAGCAGCTTTCAACACTGTGAATCACACACTGTTAGTGCGATGGCTGAAGGCTGTGGGGATTGGGGAACTGGCTCTGTCCCTTCTCTCTTCGTTACTAGCCTCCAGGGAACAGAGCATATATTGGGAACATTTGCAATCCAGATCTTTCCTTCTACCATGTGGAGTGCCGCAGGGATCTGCACTGTCACCAACATTGTTTAATATATACATCACTCCACACAGCCTAACCTAACTTGGAATTTAGGAGACCATGAACCTATAATATCTGTTATTGTCTTAATTGATTTATCAGAATGGAAAGTGACAGTATCAGACATGTTATGGGTGAGCATCAGACTCAGATAAGAGGTAATTTTTTCATTTGAGATCTGAGTTCCTGATATTTGGCATTACTATTTCTGATGAGGTCATAGAAATGCAAGAGGTTGCAAACATGTGGTTGTCTTTTATGATTTCTAGTATCCCAGGCACTGACGTTTCAACATTAGAGACTATGAGAATGATGTCATTGGTATGGTCTGCTGTTGTATATCCATGAAGACTCAGCTGAACTGAACACATTCATTGCCATGTGTAGTGAATCTAAGATGGACACATGAGCACCTCTTCATGGTGACCTAATACCCATGTTCTCTGATATATTTCAGTATCAGAAAGTCAGTCTTTATATAATTCCAGCATCCCTACATCAAAATTGATACATACTGGTAATCTTGAATGTCGTAGAATATTCAAGTAGGTATGTGAAAAACTTGTCTAACATTTTGTTTTGTTTATACAGGACATGGCAAGCTATCTGACATGGCAAGCTATCTGATTGGAAAGTACTTATTTTGGGGTTAAGGGAAATTTATAGTGGACTTGGGGCAGCCCCATTGGTTGACTTTATTGTCACTGTCATTCCATGGCTTTCCTTGTCCATCTTGTTCAATCTTTCTTCAGGATCAGACTACGACAGAAAATAGGTCCCCCAGGAACCAAAAGAAAAGTGGCCACATTTAGTGACAAAGCTAATAAAGTGGCCCTTGTTCACAAATTGGGGCAATTGTGGACTTCTAAATACACATGGAAAGTGTTTTGCAAGGTATGGAAAACTGTATTCATTTGATCTAGCTGCAGGCAATCTTTTTTTTTGTATCAGGAAAATCAACAGTAAGATCCAGCCAAACAGACCATAAAACAGGCCCACAAACAATTAAAAAAAGCCCATACACTGCCCTGTAATATTGGCCTATCAGGCACTGCCTGAAAGCCCCATAGGCCAGTCCAAATATGTGTTTATCCCTCACCTGTAATACAGATACCTTCACATCCTTAGGCTTCGCTGACGTGTATCCTTTCACTGATCACTTTTAGGGAGCTACTTCTTTCTTGTTGTTCGAGCACTCCATGAGAATGCATGTGTTTCCCAACTCTCTCCCTCCTGTGCTTCTCCATCCCATGAGCCAAGTTGCTGTGTTCCTTTTACTTTAAGCTCTTTTTGATTTGCTTCACCAGCAACAAACTTCCACACGCTCTGCGTTGCTTTCTCAATTGTATGCTTCTCCTCCCAGCTACATATTGCTCTCCCTCATGTGCTTTTCTCCTCCACTGCCCACTCCCCATTGCTTCTTCCAAATGCTCATCTTTGTCCCCACCACCTTTTGAACATTGTTTTTTTCTTAAATATTTTATTTTTTAAATTATCATAATTTTTGGTGAGCGGGGGTGATCAGGTAGCAAATTGCTGACAGCCCCTCCACTTATGCACTCCTTTTTAAAATTTTGTTTATTTTCAGATCCATCTCAGATCGTAAATAAAAACGATGGTGCCTGTGTCATAATTCAAATGCATAAATAATGTTTTTTGTTTTGGCCATGCTGCAGATTATCTTGTCAATGCTGTCAGCTTAGCTAAAAACAGTTCTTAATTTGAGCTGGTGATTTCTGGTTGTTAACTCCGGCGCTTGGACTGTCTGCAACAAGGTGGCACTTTCTGGCCAATTTAGGGATGACCACAATGGTTAATTTTTAATTCAATACACATTAAAAATGATTATTACCTACCGCCCACACCATTCATATTGCTCTAGGGGCCTGAAATATTCTGAATTGTCACACTTGTAGGAGTGGGCAGGGTAGTAGCTGTGTTGTTGCTAATATTGGCGGTACAAAGAAGGTGGTGATGGACGGAGCATCTGAATCAATCAAACACTCACACCCAGTCAAAAGATTTGGGTTTAATCCATCACAGTTCTTTAGCCCACTCTGCCACCCCAGTTCAGACATGGCTATATGCAAATCAGTCTGACCCTGTGCCTCATGGGAACAGTCCAGCCCGAACTGCCAAGCCATGTCTTCCCTGGACCAGAAACAAGCTTCCGAGGACCGGTTTCTGGCATTCCAGCCGTCTTCAGCCTGGCTTGCTTGAATCCAGTGGCAAAGTGAGCAAGGGACTCACGTCTGAGCATACTCTGCCACACTTATGGTGGCCAAAAGCGGTACAAAAGGGGGTGGTGATGGACGGAGCATCTGAATCAATCAAACACTCACAATCAGTCAAAAGATCTGGGTTTAATCCATCACCGTTCTTTAGCCCACTCTGCCACCCCAGTTCAGACATGGCTATATGCAAATCAGTCTGACCCTGTGCCTCATGGGAACAGTCCAGCCCGAACTGCCAAGCCATGTCTTCCCTGGACCAGAAACAAGCTTCCGAGGACCGGTTTCTGGCATTCCAGCCGTCTTCAGCCCGGCTTGCTTGAATCCAGTGGCAACGTGAGCAAGGGACTCACGTCTGAGTACACCCTGCCACACTTATGGCGGCCAAAAGTGGTACCAAAGGGGTTGGTGATGGACGGAGCATCTGAATCAATCAAACACTCACACCCAGTCAAGAGATCTGGGTTTAATCCATCACCATTCTTTAGCCCACTCTGCCACTGCAGTTCAGACATGGCTATATGCAAATCAGTCTGACCCTGCGCCTCATGGGAACAGTGCAGCCCGAACTGCCAAGCCATGTCTTCCCTGGACCGGAAACAAGCTTCCGAGGACCAGTTTCTGGCATTCCAGCCTTCTTCAGCCCGGCTTGCTTGAATCCAGTGGCAAAGTGAGCAAGGGACTCACATCTGAGTATACCCTGCCACACTTATGGCGGCCAAAAGCGGTACAAAAGGGGTTGGTGATGGATGCCACTGGATTCAAGCAAGCCGGGCTGAAGAAGGCTGGAATGCCAGAAACCGGTCCTCGGAAGCTTGTTTCCGGTCCAGGGAAGACATGGCTTGGCAGTCCGGGCTACACTGTTCCCATGAGGCACAGGGTCAGACTGATTTGCATATAGCCATGTCTGAACTGGGGTGGCAGAGTGGGCTAAAGAACGGTGATGGATCAAACCCAGATCTCTTGACTGGGTGTGAGTGTCTGATTGATTCAGAAGCTCCGTCCATCACCAACCCCTTTTGTACCGCTTTTGGCCGCCATAAGTGTGGCAGGGTATACTCAGACGTGAGTCCCATGCTCACTTTGCCACTGGATTCAAGCAAGCCGGGCTGAAGAAGGCTGGAATGCCAGAAACCGGTCCTCAGAAGCTTGTTTCCGGTCCAGGGAAGACATGGCTTGGCAGTTCGGGCTGCACTGTTCCCATGAGGTACAGGGTCAGACTGATTTGCATATAGCCAAGCCATGTCTGAACTGGGATGGCAGAGTGGGCTAAAGAACGGTGATGGATCAAACCCAGATCTCTTGACTGGGTGTGAGTGTCTGATTGATTTAGAAGCTCCGTCCATCACCAACCCCTTTTGTACCACTTTTGGCCGCCATAAGTGTGGCAGGGTGTACTCAGACGTGAGTCCCTTGCTCACTTGGCCACTGGATTCAAGCAAGCCGGGCTGAAGAAGGCTGGAATGCCAGAAACCGGTCCTCGGAAGCTTGTTTCCGGTCCAGGGAAGACATGGCTTGGCAGTTCGGGCTGCACTGTTCCCATGAGGCACAGGGTCAGACTGATTTGCATATAGCCATGACTGAACTGGGGTGGCAGAGTGGGCTAAAGAACGGTGATGGATCAAACCCAGATCTCTTGACTGGGTGTGAGTGTCTGATTGATTCAGAAGCTCCGTCCATCACCAACCCCTTTTGTACCGTTGCTAATATTGGCAGCACTGGCAGGCGTATTGTGTGGTGCAGGCTGCAGTGGCCTCCTGATGAGAGTTCTGGCAATAATTATTTTATGAATTAAGACCTGGCTAAAAGACATTGGCAAATCCAGTAGGTCCTATAGGCGAGACCTATTAGCTTTGCCAATGCTTTTTTTACTGACAGTTGTTCACTTGTTTGAAACACTAATTTGGTAATTAGAAGCTTATTCTTAATAATTAATCTTTTCATTAGCTTTGCGAGATATTTCTATTGAGAGGACGGGAGCTATAATATTGGCTATCGTTCCTGTAGCAGATCACTTCTTAAGGGCCTTACTGTGTGGGAGAGAGGGCGAACAACAGGAACTTCGCTTTGAATGGTATTTGGACAAAATATTGAGTTTTCAATATCGAGTTGCAGAAATATCAGGATAAAATATCATAATACAAAAATATTGTGATACAGAAATGTTGTTGTCGAAAATATCGATTTCTCACGTAACATCATTGTTGGTAATATCGTTTTCTATAATATAGTTGTAAAAAAATTGTTTTTAATTATCTTTATGTGTATTAGTTCAGATAATGTTTTGTGTTATTGTTTGTATAATTCTTAATAATATTTTTAAGTATAGTTTGCAATTTTAAGTGATTTATCATTTTTTTGTTTACTTGATAATAGTCATTTATATTGCCGTAGCAGGTTGCTATATTTGCAGGGTTGTAGGGTGAGAAGGTAATTAGGTATAATTAATTACCAATTCTTTATTCCTTTACTGCTAGTTATTTAATTGATTGTTAATTATGTTAATTGTGTAGTCATTATATTTTCTAAGCTATATATTATGTGTGGGCTGCAGTGTTCGTAGTGGTATAGGGTGGAAAGTAATAATTAAATAATCAATTCATTATTCATTTATTATTAATTATTTAATTAATTAATCAATATTAAATTATGTAATAGTTATATTTTTTTAAGCTATGTCTTAGGTGCGGGATTGTAGCAGTATAGGGTGGGAAAGTAATTTAGGAATAATCAATCAACAAGTAACAATTTATCATTAACTATTAACTTGATTATTATTTATGTAAATTGTATGATAATGTTATTTTTTAAGTTGTATATTAGGAGCGGGCCGCTGGGTTTGCAGGGGTACAGGGTGGTCAGTTAATTAGGAATTAATACATTATAAATTATATTTTATTGATTAATAATTATGTTGTTTTACATGTATTTATTTTAGTTATATTTTTAAGTGTGGGCTGCTAGGTTTGTAGGGATATAGTGTAGTAAATTAATTAGAGTGCCGCATAAATTATGCACTATGCTAATCCTATGCTTAAAAAGTTTGATAGAACAACCAGCATTTGAGGTGAGCACATTAGGGGTGTTGCTGGTGTTGTAGGGTGATCTACACAGGAGCTGCTCTCTACCTAAACCTGAGAATTATCTAGAGTTCTCTGCTTCTTTTTTGCATAATTTATGAGGCACTCTATGGCTGAAAAGGTATTGTTTTGACTTATACTGGGTGCTCCCCTGTGTCTGGACAAAGCTATACCTTTCTGAAGAGCTCAAATGAGAGCAAAACACATGTCAGGGGTTGCTTTTATTCATTTCAGGTTGGCCTGGATGGTATTTTACCAATCCAAAGCTGTAATACTGTGCCTGGAGTGGTAAAAGGCTTTGGTCATTTTACAGTTTGTCATGGACAACACTGTGCTAATCCTGTGCTTAAAGACTTTGCTGTAGAAATGGCAACATAATTTGTCCCCTTCTATCTCAGTGTGGATACCTCTGTGCTAATCCTATGCTTAAAGAGTTTGATAGAAAAGCAGACATTTAAGGTGAGCAAATTTAGAGTGTCACTGGTGTTGAGAGTGGTCTATACTGGAGCTGCTTTCCATCTAAACTTGAGAACTACTCAGAGTTCTCTGCTTCTTTTTTTGCAAAATGTATGTGCCACTCTATGCTTGAAAGATTATTATTTTGACTTATACGTGCTCTCTTGTATCTGGTCAAAGCTATACCTCTCTGAAGAGCTCTAATGAGAGCAAAACACTTGTCAGGGGGTTGCTTTTATTAATTTCAGGTTGGCTTTGATGGTATTTTACCATTCCAAAGCTGTAATACTGTACCTGGAGTGTTAAAAGGCTTTGGTCATTTTACAGTTCGGCATGGATAGCACTGTGCTAATCCTTTGCTAATATGCAGAGATAGACAGAGCTGAATTGCAAGTGAAAATCGAAGCCCTGGATAATGAAATTAAACAACAAGGTGATTCCCATACAAAACAAAAATTGCATGAAGAGATGTTAGTTAGACTACATAAAGAAGGGATAAAAATCAAAACGAGGAAAACGTATATGTCTAGAAGGGACAGAGACGACTTTGCCAATGGTCACATTTGATTCAATGAGAATAGCTACTGCTAATAAACACATGCAGATATCTGAGCAAACAAATCGAGACCAAAAAGCCGAATCTGCGACTGCATCTAACTTAAGCTCAGTACCAGAGAGCGAGTCCAACACAGAGACCCTAGGAAAAAGGCAGGATCAGATCACTATCAGGCTAACGTTGGGGGAAGACTTGGACATTGTAAAAAGGAGCAGAAGAGACACACTACGTCCACAGAACAAGGGGCCAGCCAGAACAAGAACACCAAGAGAAGGAGGGGGATAAACTCAGGAAAGAAAAGCAAGTGGTAATCATGAACTTTGACAAGGGTGAGAACATACTGGGGTGGCCCTTGGAGGAATATATGAATGAAGCATCCAGCCAGTTGAACAATCAGGAATGCTACAGAAAAAGTACTATGCAAATGTTCAAAAGCACACATGACCTGTTCTTTTCCAAAATACTGGCATGGAAAAGTTTAGGTTTCTTAAGCTTGGAAGAATATAAATGCCTCAAGAAGGAACATCCAACTATCCCGGTTTTTATTTAGGTCCAAAAGTGCACAAGGACATACACAGACAACCGGGTAGGCCCATCATTGCTGCATGTGATGGACCTTTAGAAAAAGTGTCCAGTTACATAGATCATTTCTTGCAAGACATGTTAAAAAGTTAAAATCCTATGTTCAGGACACTTGTGATTACCTTCGAAAAATCAAAGACATACAATAGGAACTTGAATACCTGCTAAGAGCCCTAGATGTATCCTCTTTGTATACATGCATTAGAAATAAGGATGGCATTCTGGCTTTGGAATATTTTCTATCCAAAGGGCCTATCAAGTATGCTCAGCATAACCAAATGCTACCTAGTATGCTGCTCTTTTGTTTAACTTATTTTTATATAAAAATCAATTGTACTAACAAATACAAGGAGTGACAATGGGGGCCAGCTTCTCCCCTAACTACGCCTGTTTGTTTATGGGCTGGTGGGAGGAGCTGGTCCTAATGAGGCAGTTTGAACATATTTTCCGGGACAAAGCTGCCTGTTGGTTTAGATTCATAGATGATCTGTTTATAGTATTGCGAGGTTGTAAACAAAGTGCTATGGAATTTATTGGTCAAATCAACATCAATGAAATTAATGTAACTTTTACCTCTAACATCAGCAAAGATGAAATAAATGTTTTAGTTGTGCAGGTTCAAATTAAAAACAACCGGCTCTCCACATCCCTCTTTTGTAAATCTACAGCGGGCAACACATTGTTGCATGCGTCTAGCGCACACCTTCCCCATCTGATGAATAGCATCCACTTTAGGGAAATGCTATGTATCAGACACATATGTAATGATGAGGAAGACACTATATTTAAGCAGGAAGAAAGTCAAGCTCGATTCTTGGTTAAAGAATATAGGACTGAGATAGTGGATGCAGCAATAGCTAGATACAAAGAGGGAGCAAGAGAGGACCTTCGGCAATATGGTGTTGAATCAAGAAAGGAGGCAGGGGGAGGAGAAAATGAGGCCTGGAACCCACCAGGCTCATTTTATCTTTTTCTAGGCAGCAAAGGCAGCTGAGGGCAATATTCAGACATAATTGGCCCATTGTCAGAGATAACCCTATAATAGGTAGGCTTTTACAATCAAACCCAGCCATTAATTTCAGAAAAAACTGTAAGCATGGGAAATATGCTGGTGAAAAGCAGCCCAGAAGTTCAGGGTGCTGGTATGTGCCTCTCGGCCAGGAAAGGCTTTTTTAAGTGTCCCACCTGCAAAGCCTGCAAATATGGCATGAATACAACTTCATATCAGACTGCATTTAACATAAAATCACAGGATATTAAACAACACTTAACCTGCAAATCTGAATATGCAGTATACATCCTGGAATGCAGCTGTAAATTGAAGTATGTTGGCAGTACAAAGCTGGCCGTACATAAAAGAATACTACAGCACATAAGAGCCATATCCAACAATGATGCCAGCTACCCGGTGGCCAGACATTTCAAGGAATGTCACAATAGTGAACCCAAATACCTAAAATACTATGCAATAGAGGCTATACCGTTTCAAAAAAGAGGGGTAAACCGGGAAGCCAAGCTGAGATGCCTAGAAACAAGCTATACATTAGAATTTGATTCTAAACAGTCGGTGGACCTCAACACCAGTGAAGACCTGCATACATACATATGAAATTGAGAAATCTTTACTGTATGCCCAAATATGTGTTTTAAGGATGATTAATATGGAATATATAATTTCTCAAGTGCAACAACTACTGTCTCGTAATTACCATATTGATTTTGCTAAATATTATTAGGATCTTATTCATGCATATATTTATTCAATTTTGGATGCCTTTTCTTTATAGCGTATTTACATGAATATTTATTTATTTGTGAGTATAAATGGGAATCAGCTGCTACTACAATATTTATGATATGTCTATGAACAATTCCTGTAACTCCATCCACAACCCCATTGCACTTTTTGCATATAAATACAATGACACCTGGAAGCCATTGAAAATTATGTTAGGATAAGATATATTTCAGCACTTTTTGCACAAAATAGCATACGTACTTTATCCTGTTCATTGGCCATTATTGGTTAAGAAACCAATTAAGTTTAGAAACAGGTGGCCAACAATAGGGACAAAATAGCACCAGCACTTTCTGTATCAATTGTTTTTGCACTTAGGGTTCACACTTTAGCACTATGTCACTTTAGCAAGTATATAGTAATATTTGCACACTGTATGATCTTAATGCTTTCATTTTTGTACAAGGCCGGTATCGGACAGAATTCAAGGGTAATGTATTTAGACTAAATACCCTCTGCATAATTTACACAAAAATGGATCAGGAACTTCAGTTAATGTCTCTTATTGCGAAAAAATATAACTAATAGTGATGTTACACTTTTTATAATAAGGGTAATTAATAGGGGGAATCCTTCCAGGTCATATATATAACAAGATACCACTACAGGTGAAGGAGCATATGATGGACCTGGAGGCATTCATGCCACAATAAGTTTGGACACTGTACCCAGGGGAGAAAATGTGACAATACACCATTGTTGAGGGGGATATTATTTATGATATCCAGAGTATTTTACTAAGATTGTGATTGCATTTTTTAGCAGAAAAATGAACTGTTGAAATAGTGTGTTGTCTAAGTTTATGACTGGAATTGTTAGCACTGGCACTTTAAAATTTGGTAACAATGTCTTGGAGATGTCATGTGATCAAGGTCAGGTGTCGGCAGAAATGCATCATGGCGAACGAGATGGGTGAAATTAAACAATAAAATATACCTGCATTACAGCTGGGTCCACACACTCGTACTTTTTCGGAAGAGGACAGTTAACCTACAAGGTTACGCGAATTTATTCATGGGATGGTGGGAGGAGCAGGTTGTCAGTGAGATGGCAGAATTTTCCAACGTTGCCCTGTGGGTGCAGTACATTGACGACATCTTTTTTATTTGGTATGGGGACAAAGCATCTGTGAATCATTTTATTGAGAAACTCAATAATAACACTTTGAATCTGCAATTTTCCCAACATGTCAGTAAAGAAAGAATGGAGTTTCTGGATGTGTTGGTGGAATTGCACAATGAAGCACTTACTACCAAGCTTTTCTGCAAAAAAACTGCGGGTAACAGTATTCTCAGTGCGAAAAGTTGCCATCCCAGAAATATGGTGCAAAGTATCCCCTATGGCGAACTATTGCGCTCAAAAAGGAACTGTAGCACCTTGGCAGCCTATAAAGATGAAGAAAAACTGATGCATAAAAGATTCCTAGAGAGGGGGTACAGCAGAAAAAGGATAACTGACGCTGCTGCAAGAGTAGAAATGAAATCCAGGGATGAATTACTTTACCCCAATAAAGATCAGGAGGACTCCAATAGTGTAAGATTCATTACTACATTCTCAGGACAGGCCAACGAGATACGCAGAATTTTTCGCAAACACTGGCATGTACTTATGACCGATGACCACCTAAAGAGAGAACTGAGTGACAACCCACATATTACTTTTAGAAAAAGCAGATCCCTACGGGACGAACTGAGTCACAATTATGTGACCAGTATTACCTCTGATGTAAACACCAAATCCCAGGGTTTCAGATGTTGTCACAAATGTAAAGCATGTAAGAACAGTAAGGATGTTAAGACACTACTAGTTCCCAATACATCTAGGGAGTTTGTCATCAGAAAAAAACTGTCATGTAACACCCCATACAGTGTATATGTCTTGATCTGTCCGTGCGACAAGTGGTACATTGGAAGCACCAAACATGAGGCAAAAAAATGGGTACTTGAACATCTACGTGCCATAAGGGGTTTTAATAAACAATATCCCATTGCTCGCCATTTCCGAGAAATGCACATGCAAGACGAGAATCTAGTACAGATGGTTGTAATTGATTGTGTTAATTTGGGTGTGCGAGGTGGTATCAGAGAACTATCACTTCGCAAACTAGAGTCTCGCTATATCATGGACTTTGATTGTTCGACACCCAAAGGCCTTAATGTAAGCGAGGAGCTATCAATTCATCTGTATGAGTAATTGCATTTAACTGCTGACTACTTTGCACTTTATTATTCTGCTTGCTTTTAAAATACATGCTGTTTTTAATAATTTTTAGGATTTGATCACTTCTATTTCTTGTTGACGGACAAATTAGTCTGATGCCGGGTTACATTGGATGGATATTGATTAATTGCCCACTGGGGCGTGGACTAAAGACAATATTGCAGCATTGAATTACCAGCTACGATCACATTGATCTAAAAGCCCATTTGGGCGTGGAACTATCGATAACTTGTATATTGACTTGATACAATGGTTACAGAAGTATTTCCAAACTATCAACCAATGAACTGCCATGACATTAAGTTACTGTGACAACAACCAATGACGTTACGGTTCACTTGTTCGTGTACGATCACGTGTCACGGAACTTTGTTGCAGTCCTGGTTTTGGTATTTTAACCATAAATTTACAATATTCCATGTCCAACACATCACCCGACCAATTGGAACTAGGTTGGCACTCCTATGATGTATTGTTCACGAATTGTAGTAAATATTGTTACGATTGAATTTTTGCTACCATTTTAGTTTACATTTTAATATTATTATTATATACAATAGAATGAATAATGATTTAGTATAACAATGTGATATAATACGCATTTGATGAATTTTACAACTGCAGCTGTTCCATGTCAAAATGTCCGCCGCAATTGTCACACTTCACATTGGTGTTTTTACTAGATCACGTATTTAAGATGGCATCTAGATTAATCTGGTGAGCGTGAACAAGCCGTAATGGCGAAACGCGTCGTTTTTCTACTTGCCAAATAAATTTCACTTGCAAGACAACCTGGGTGTCCGAGCATCATCCTTATCAGGAAGTGTGTTGGAGCGAATTTATTGGGATACCGGTTACCCTTCTCGGACCGCCCACGACAGCCACTGATCTTCATATTTATTTATTTATGGGTTTCTATAGCGCTGGAATCGACTCCAACTGGAGTATCTCTGCGCTGTGATACCAAATAAGATTTCAATATAAGGCAGATGAAGAGGCATGGGACTAGATTTTGTCAGTAAACAGCAGAGTTTTCAGTTGTTTCCTGAATTTTAAATGATCTGTGCATTAAGGGCCAGAGGAAGTTTATTCCAAAGTGTGGGCCCAGCAACAGATAATGCTTTCCCTCCGTGTCTGTTTTTTTTAACACGAGGTACTGCCAACAGAAAATTTTCGCTAGATCTCAGTGATCTGGAGGGAGTGTAGGGGGTGAATTTCCGTTCCAGGTAGGTCGGGCCATGTCCGTTTAAGCATTTGTGAATAATGCAACATATTTTAAACTTGGCCCTTTGGCGAATACTCAACCAATGTAGTTTGTCAAGGAGAGGTTTTGATGCTGTTCTGGGAGGGGCATTTAGGACAAGGCGAGCTGCCGTATTCTGGACCACCTGGAGTCTGTCCAGGACTCCTTCATTAGCGGAGAGGAGCAATCCGTTGCAATAGTCGATGCAACTTAGTATGAGGGCTTGCACTAGGGTTTTTCTAAAGGAATCTGGTAACAGGGGAAAAATTCTGCGCATCATGCTGATGGTGTGAAAGCATGAGCCAGCTACCATGTTACTATGCTGTTTGAGAGAAAGGTCATGGTCAAGGCGAATCCCCAGATTTTTGACGATCTGTTTGGGCTCTGGAACAGTACCAAGATCAGACGGCCACCAGTCTGGGGTCCACAGTAATTTGGCATCTCCAAACAGCATTACTTCCGTCTTGTTGACATTGCACTGTAGGTAGTTGGTGGACATCCACTGTGCGACGGCTTTCATGCCAGCGGAGAAGGAGTTTCTTATTTCAGTGGTGAGTTTTTGAAAGGGAAAGAGGAGCTGCGTGTCATCCGCATATGACACGGGAATGAAACCAAATTTGCGCATCACTCTTGCCAGGGGTGCCACGTAGATGTTAAAAAGTGTTGGGCTCAAACAGGAGCCCTGTGGCACCCCTTTCGTAATCTCTACCTCTGTTGATCGATATTCACCCATGGTGACAGTCTGGGTGCGATCGGTAAGAAAACTCCTTAGCCAAGCAAGGGCCTTGTTCTTAATCCCTACGTTCGACAACCGGTCAATAAGGATGTTGTGTGACACGGTGTCGAACGCTGCTGACAGGTCTAATAACACCAAAATTACCGAGTAGCCTTTGTCCTGAAACATATGCAGGTCGTCAGTAACAGACAGGAGGGTGGACTCTGTACTGTGTTTCGGCCTAAACCCAGATTGAGAGTAGTCTAGGCCGCCAGCTATCTCAATGTAGCTGGATAGGTGACAATTGACATATTTCTCAGTGAGCTTTCCTAAGAATGGTAACAAGGAAATTGGTCTGAGATTTGATAGATCAGTCCAGGGAGTTGCGGTGTTCTTCCTGATAGGCCTAACTAAGGCCTGTTTCCACTGTTTGGGAACAGAGCCTGTACATAGGGATAAGTTGATAAGTTTTTCAAAAGTGGGGGATAGAATTTCCAACAAGGTGGGCAGAGTCTTACTGGGATGATATCATCAGGACTTCCGCTTTTAATCTGCATCGTGAGTAGGGACACATCTTTAGGAGTAATAGGGGGGAAGATGTTTAAGGTATGGGGGCCACTATTAAACTCTAAATCCTGAAAGATGGATACTGCATTGGTAGTCAACGTATTGTTAGAGTTGACTATTTTCGCATAGATGAGATCTATCTTGTTAGAAAAGAATAGGGATATTTTGTCACAAAGAAGTTGTGAAGAAGTGTCCGGACTCTCACATGCTGCAGGATTGGTAAAGGAATGCAGGACCTGGTATAAAACTCTAGGGGAATTGTCTGCAGCCGTAATAAGGGAAGTAATATGGGCTTTTCGCGCAGTTCTAATAGCTTTGTGATATATGCTTAATGCATCCCAATAGTGTCTCCTGTCAGTTACAAGATGGGTGGACCTCCATTTCTTTTCTAATTTTCTGGCTGTTTGCTTTAGATTCCTGAGCTCTTCGGAGAACCAGATCTCTTGTTTTTTAGCTGGTCGAGGTCTAAATTGTTTTAAGGGGGCAATCTCATCTATGACTGTTTTGGTAGCTTTGGTGAACATATCAACTGCATTGTCAATATCTTCAGGAGCCGTATGGAAGGGTTGAACAAATTTCCCTGCAAAGGTGATCTCATTAACTTTGTGCCATTGCCGCCGTACTTTAGGAATGTTGGTAGGTTCGAGGATGGTGGTTACAGGATAGGGAGTATTAAACTCAAGGATAAAATGGTCAGTCCAGCTACCGGTAATGGTGGAGGAATATATATATATATATATATATATATATATATATATATATATATATATATATATATATATATATATATATATATATATATATATATATATATATATATATATATATATATATATACGCACGCTCCTTCTTCTCCCGTTTGGGTGAATAAAGCACTCACAGGTGTATCGACGTTTCAGCAAGTTTTATTTCTCAAATGCTAGCAGCCACAACATGACGCGTTTCGGCTACTGCCTTACTCAAATGTTGTTCAGTTCTCTGGCGAACGAAGCGCCATTTTTAAAACATCAATGTCATAAGGTCACATGTTGCACTTAGTTACGAAAAACTAAAGAAGGACTGTAAGCTCACCAAATCGTGGGCGCCATCTTAACATGTCTAAATACAGTTCATTTGATACATTTTCAATGGTGAAATGTAAAATCGTTTGATATATCAACATTGCATCAAACATTAAATTCGTTAAATCACATTTCGTTATATACATTGAACTCGAACTGTGTCATCATAAAGCCGTGTATCGGCATGACTTCAAATTTCTGAATTAATCTGGCCGTGTATCGGCAAAACCAGTCTGTTTCTCAAAGTCCTTTTGTGACCACAAAAATATATATGTTTATATAAACTCGGCATGTTTAGTAAGTATCTTAACAGTAATTTCATCATTTACACTTATATGTTATCCAGTATTTTCAGTCTCCTAGATGTATTGACAATTATTCCCCCATATTCATCCCCCTGGGGGCCTTAGTCCCAAGGTCAATAATGTATCTTGACTCGAGCCTGCGTAATTTTCTTATCCTGTCTCCTCCTCTGATATTTGCGGGTACTGTATCAATGCCATAATACCTTAGGTGCTCCCTATTGCTATCATGTTGATCTGCAAAATGCCTCGCGACCGGGTAGGTCGGATTCTTCTTGGCAATAGCCCTAAGATGTTCCAGGACTCTCATTTTGATGCTATTAATCGTACTTCCTATGTATTTTAACCCGCAGGGGCACTCCAAGCAGTAAACCACATAGGTAGTACTGCATGTGATGAACTTCTTTATGGGCCTAGGTTCCTCAAGTCCTATGACTTCATATTTAAGAGTTCGCCTGCTGCCTGCACAAGCCTTGCATTTCCCGCAAGGATAAAACCCTCTAAGGTCCCTTAGAGTGTTACTTGTGATAGGAATTGCTCCAAAATGGCTCTGTACAAGGTTATCCCTAAGCGATCTAGCTTTTCTGTATGTAATCGAAGGGACCACCGGTATATCTGAACCAATGATATCATCAGCTTTTAGGATATTCCAATGCTTTCTCATGATCTTATTGATTGCATTGGCATCCTTGGAGTATGTGGTTATCATCCTGAATTTGTTGTCAATATCCTTCGTTTTCTCCTCAGTCTTCTCTCTTAAGAGACCTTCTCGTGGAATTCTTTCTACCCTTTGAAGGGTTGTTTCCAGAAAGTTTCGATTGTACCCTCTATTCTCAAACCTTCCCAAGCTGGCTCTGGCTGCAATCTTAAATTAAGCCTCTAGTGTACAATTACGTTTTAAACGTAAAAGTTCCCCATACGGGATACTCCTAACCAGTTTGGGTGGATGATTACTGTCCGCGTGGAGTACCGAATTTCCAGCCGTGGGTTTACGGTACAATGATACACTGGGTTTGTTGTCAATAACACTCACTTTCAAATCCAGATAGTTCACTGAGCTAGAGCTGACTTCCCCGCTAAAGTTCAAATTGATGACATTGTTATTAAGATTAGTGATGAACTCATTAGCTGTTTCAATTGTCCCGTTCCACACAATACACAGGTCATCAATACAGCGGTACCAGGCAATTACCTTGCTCATGTCAATTCCCCCGCCTGCTTTGGACACCTGCTCCTCCCACCAGCCCACGAATAAATTCGCGTAACTGGGGATGAAGCAGGTGCCCATCGCAGTACCAGAGAAATGCCGGTAATATACATTTCCATACATGAATATATTGTTCGTCAGGCAAAACTCTGTAAATTGTAGGATCATTTTGTTATGCTCAGTGTACTTCAAAGATTTTTTGTTCAGAAAGTGTGCAATAGCTTCCAGTCCATGTTCATGATTTGTACGAGTGTACAGACTAGTGATGTCTAGGACGATAAGCTTATACTCCTTCTCCCATTGGATATTTTCAAATTTATTCATGAAGTCCCGAGAGTCTTTGATGTATGCTGGCAGTTCTTTGACTAATGGAAAAAGGAAAAAATCTATGAAGATAGATAAATGTTCTGTCAGTCCTCCTTGAGAGGAGACAATAGGTCTTCCTGGTGGATTCCTGCAGTCTTTATGTATCTTTGGGATGTGATAGAAGATCGGAACCACTGGACTCAGACACCGGAGATACAGAAATTCATCCATGCTCAATATCGATTTATTCAGCCACAGTTGGATGAGATCATGGTATCGTTGCATACTTTCCAAATATGTGTTATGTGTGATGACTTGATAGTTAGTCTGATCTGACAGCTGTTTCAGTGCCTCCGTATTGTAATTGTCTCTTGTTTGAAGGACAATACTCCCTCCCTTATCCGAGGGTTTGTACACTATCTGTTTATCCTCTTTCAGTTGATCCAAGGCTTTACGTTGTTCCTGCGTCACATTGTCCTTCCTTGCTACACTACCTCGTTGTCTGAGTTTTTGGAGATCTCTCACTACTGCATCAGAAAAAATATCAATGGCATCATGTGGTAACTGGGGTAAGAATTGAGATATAGGTTTAAATGGACTATCCTCCTTTTCTTGTTTGAAACCAAGGGATACTGTCCTTTCTACTTGATCTCTTCCCAGATTCTGTACTCCATGTTCATCCAGTATTAGCGACTCCATCACTTCCAGAGCTGGTAAATTGGCTCCTGTTAGGATGTCTATTTCTTCCGTTGTTCTCATAGATTTTTTCTGTTTTAAGCAACTAGGTTTTGTCTTGAAATATTTGTGAAGCTTTAATTTTCTTGTCATTTTAAATAGGTCAATACGAGTTTGTGTGTATTCCCATTAGTTGGATGGACAAAAGGAAAGTCCCAATCTCAGTTCTTGTTGTTCCGTGTTCGTCAATACTTTCGGTGTTAAGTTCACAATCGTAAGATTATCTAATTCCAGTTCTTGGTTTTCTTGCTGCGATTGTATTTTTTCTTTGCGTTTGTTTCTCCTGCCCCAACCGCCCCTCCTTGTTTTTCTTTTGCTGGTTCTGGCGGTCTTGTTTTGCCTCCCCTCAGCCAAGTTTGTCGCATAACGCGATTTTCCTCTTGAAAAGGGGTCTTCATGGATTGCTCAGCTCCTTCATCCGAAGACTCTTCTGTGACTTCTGATTCCGATGTTTCAATTTGTGTCACTTCTGGCGTTTTATCTTTTGCTGGTAATGCCTTCCGTGGGCCATCGAACTTCTTAGCAAAAGTAAGAACTCTTCCTTGGGCATAATCATGCTCATCTCGTGCAAACTTTTCCTTTTTCCTCTGTTTAATTTTCGCTTCATATTTTTCAAGGCGTTTTTTCATTTGTTCTCGTAGTTCTTCAATTTTGCTTTTGTCAGATTCCAAATTAATCTCTGCCTCCAGTTTCTCTATTTCCAATAATGCTTTGTCTCTATCGCTCCATGCGAATTTGACAAGAATGAATAGCATTCCTTTACATCACTGTGTTGTGTTATTCTGCTCTAGGTCTCAATAAAAGCGCCGGGACACTCTTTTTGAAACCAAACATAACATAACATAACTGGATTCTGCTGTGTGTGCCGCCCATTTGTCAAGTAATTTTGGGTCAGGGTTCTCGTATGCGGGTATAGTATAAATGCGCAACCCCCTTGGTACCCTGTCAACATCTATATAGCTTTGCAACGAAGTTGCTTCCCACCATTTCCTTTGTTCGCGCTCATAGAGTCTTTCCAGCGCATTAAACTTAGATGTTAGTGTGTTGATCTTAGGTGGCTTGCTTCCCGTTATAGATTGAGACTCTGTTGTTGATACTTTTTGGAACATGCCTTGCGCTGCCTCAGTGCGCTCAGAAACATTAAACATGTTGGCTGCTGTGTTTTCTTCAACTGTGTTCGATACCCCTTCGTTCTGCCGTTTATGCTAGGTAACGCGAGTGAAAAGATGGAAACTCGCTTACCCGATCCACGTCGCTGCATCAAGGGCGTCCTCCGACACTCCGCTTGCCGCTTCTTCGAATCGGGTGTTCCTTTGGCGGTGCACCAGCGTATCTCAATGAAAGCTCCACTTGCATTTGCTTCGCTGTGCGCTCACGAACGGGTGCTTTGGGACGCGGAAATGCAAACCGCGATGAAAATGCACGCTCCTTCTTCTCCCGTTTGGGTGTATAAAGCACTCACAGGGGTATCAACGTTTCAGCAAGTTTTATTTCTCAAATGCTAGCAGCCACAACATGACGCGTTTCGGCTACTGCCTTACTCAAATGTTGTTCAGTTCTCTGGCGAACGAAGCGCCATTTTTAAAACATCAATGTCATAAGGTCACATGTTGCACTTAGTTACGAAAAACTAAAGAAGGACTGTAAGCTCACCAAATCGTGGGCGCCATCTTAACATGTCAAAATACAATTCATTTGATACATTTTCAATGGTGAAATGTAAAATCGTTTGATATATCAACATTGCATCAAACATTAAATTTGTTAAATCACATTTCGTTATATACATTGAACTCGAACTATGTCATCATAAAGCCGTGTATCAGCATGACTTCAAATTTCTGAATGAACTGTATTTAGACATGTTAAGATAGCGCCCACGATTTGGTAAGCTTACAGTGATGTCATGAGTGATGTCACTGACCATGTCATGAGTGATGTAATATGTGACGTCATCAGCAGTGCATTGCACGTGCAAGTTATAGTGAGTCCAACTAACTATAACGTGGGAATTTCAATGGTTTTATGTCAGTAAAATTTCCAGCTAACTATAACTGGTGTGAAACCTATGGTTTTTTCAGTGAATTTAATAGGTTTTTTAAATGCTAATTCCTAACTATACCTGGTGTGAAACCTATGGTTTTTTCAGTGAATTTCAAAGGTTTTTTAAATGCTAATTCCTAACTATAAGTCTCAGTTTATATGTAAGACTGTTAGCGCTCTAGTTGTTCTTTAGAACACTCTGGGACATTCTGTCATTGGGCTATATTTGGGCTACATCTGGCTGATATTTGGGCTACATTTGTTTTTTTTGTCTCTGGTGGCCATCTTTGGGCTACATTGGGCTACATTTGGGCTCTAACATATATATAGCCCAATGTAGGCCAATATATATTTTTTTCAAAGTTAATTTTCGTAAAAACCACTTGAGCATATATCTTGAGACATAGCAAAGGCACATCAAGCTACCAGTCCCTACAATTTTGCCAATTTTTTTTTGTATATATATATATTTTTTTTGCCTTGGAGCGCTCCCGGTACGCGCCCCGGTGAGTGCCCCGGAAAGCGTAGTTTTATGAAGCGCCCCGGGGAGCATCCCGTAAGCGCCAATATCGCGAACAAAAACATAATCGTGACGTATCGCGTAGCCACGTCCGCGTGATACGCACAGCGTAAGCGCACCCGGAAGCACTCGAGCGAATACGATCGCGCAACGTAGGCGTCCGACGTGCTTATGCGACGCGCCCTTGGGCGCACCCCGGGGCGCGCGTCGGGTCATGTGACCTGAAAATAACACTTTTCATTGGTTAATTTCACAAGTAGGGAAACACCCCACCCATTTCCCTCACAACCTGTTTGCTTTTGCTGAGACAACACCTCTTGTCTGTTCCTGCAAAAAAATCTAATTCCCAGAACCCTTCCCAGGACCAGTCCTCAGACTCTTCGGATGGATTCCTGCCTGAGGCCCCCCCACAGAGAAAAGTGAAGGACCACTTCATATGGAAGTTTTTCTCTTTTCCAAAGGGGGAGAAAAAATGCAATGCAGCCAAAGTCACCTGTAAAATTTGTGACACTGTCCTATCACGTGGGGATCCCACCCGGAAGTATAGTTTCGGGAATGCTACTTTAATCAGGCATGTTGAGAGGAGGCACCCGATTAATTATGCATGGGAGAGCACCAGGGCCCTGGCTCGCAATCCACCACCCGATGGCCCCTCCACTTCCACCGGAGCTTCAACAGCATCGGTGAGAGGAAGACCAGCAGTGATGATCCCAAATATTCAGCCAGTTTTTGCAAATATTACAATTCGTTGTAAGCAGTGTGACCAACTGCTCTGTTATGTGGACCAGAGCATTGAGCTGATTGTTAGAAAGAGGGAGGAACACCCTCAGCCCTAATTTTTCCCCTTTTTTTTGCTCCTGTTGAGCAGTTTTGCATTCCCAAGTTTTGTTTTTGTTCTGAAAAAAATACCAAAAAAATGTAAAAATATTCGGAAAAAGTAAAAAAAATATTTAAAAACTAAAAAAGATGAAAAAAAACTGTTCTTTTTAGAACTACCTCCAATTCTCCAAAAAGAGCTATATTCCTTACATATTGTGGTGTTCTTTTTTTCAATGAATGTGTACTGCATAACTGTTTGGATGAAATGACTGGATGAAAGGGAGAAAGAGACTGATGGAACAAATGACAGAAGGGGAGTGAGTAAAGGTGAGTTGATTACAGTGAGGAATGCAAGGTGAGTGAGGGTGAGTGAAGGGGGAGTGACAGAGTGAGAGGATAGAGGGAGTGAGGGTGAGACAGAAGGAATGAGGGAAGAGGAGTGAGAAAGTGAGAGGACGGAGGGAATGAGAGATGGAGTGAGTGAAGTGGAGTAAGGTGAGTGAGAGAAGAGGAATTACTGAGGGAGCGAATGAAGGGAAGAGAGGGGAAGGGAAGTAAAGCAGGGGGACTGAAAGAAGGTGAGTGTGGGAGTGGAGTGAGAGGAAAACAACAATTTAAGGGGCAGATTTACAAGCCCCTTGCGCCACCTTTGCGTCATGTTTAACATGAGAAAAGTGACGCAAAAGTGGTGCAAGTGGCTTGTAAATCTGCCCCTAAGTCTCTACATGTAGGTACTTAATAAAAAAAACAACAAAAAGATTTTTTTTTTAAAAACAGCTAAATTTTTTTGAAACTGTCATTCTTTTTTCCCCATGGTATGCTCCCCGGTATGCTCCCCGGTGCGCGTACCGGGCGCTCCCCCCGCGAAAATTGGCCCCCACATCAAACCTAGGGTGTCAGGGGGGTGTCTACTCTGCCCCCTTTTGGTCATTTCCCCCTTTGTTTTTGCCACCTCTTGTGTCTCGATTTTACCGAGACACAAGATGGCGGCCGCTCCGGACTGTTTCGAATGTTTACAGACACCCGAGAGCCAATCAGCCTTCCATGCGCACCTCGCGTGGCGCGCCCGGTACCGCCCTGGTGCGCGTACTGGGGCGCGCTTATAGATATATATATATATTTTTTGAACCTAAATTACTCAAAAACCACTGGAGCACATATCTCGAGACATAGCAAAGGCACATCGGGCTACCAGTCCCTACAATTTTGCCAAGTTTGGTGGAAATCCATTCAGCCGTTCGGGCTAAAAGTGAGTTCGACCGCCCTATGGAAAATAACATGGGGAAAACACGTTTTGGGACCCCCCTTTTATTTCGGCCCCCGCTTCACAACTCCCCCCCCCCCCAACTTTCAGGGAAGGACCAGAGCTTGACGAGGCAAATTTGAGGAAATTTTCAGGCAGATTCGTCAACCGACGCCAAAGTTATTCACAATAGAATTTTGAGATTTTGCATTGAAAAAAATCCTAACTATAACTACCTACTGGCGACCGCCAGTAGGTAATATATATATATATATCACAACGGCTCGGCACCGGCGGAGCAGCCACTAAACAATATCACACAGAAACGGCGTTCCAAACGAGCACTCGGGTTGAAATAAACCACAGGGCTACTGCAATGTTTCCAAAGTAGGTAGGTTTATTCACTCCATTTTATGGAGTGTATAAACCTACCGGTGCTGAGCCACCCCAGGAGAAGGCGAGGGATTTCCAGCAGGAGCACTCTTCTTGTTATATATATATATGTATATATATTTATACTCAATCCACGTTACCCTTGTTGCTGCCACAAGATAACAACAACGCCTTTAAAGCTTACACCTTATCGTACCGAGTGGGCATACTCCCTGTTGGATTTAATGATGTAAATACTGACATTTTATTTCCATTTTTAAACAATATCAACAATCAACAATAAGGTGTAAGCTTTAAAGAATAACATGAAAGATGCACTGGCCATATCAGATATTATACTGATTTTTGGTTTATGCTATGCCCACCCACCAGGGCGTGTAAGACAAGACAGACGTGCACGATGTTATCGAAACTAAAGAGTTAAAAAATTGGGATAACGTGCGTTATACATCAATTGTAAATATGTAATATGTAATAATATTGTGGTTATTTAGCAATTTTAATTCTGGTTTGTCCACTGTTGAATCATGTAATGAATTTGAAGTTTGGTATTATAACTTTATTTACAAACAAAGAATTGCATGTATCATGTAGTAAGGTTGAAAAAACTATGAGTCTGTCTACACTCTTCATTGTTTTGTAGTTAACACGTGACACGTACCAAAATAAGTTTAAAATGGCTGTTTCCAAATTTTGAAAATATCGGTGAGCAAGGCTGCAGGGACAGCTGAACCGTGTTCGAGTCAGGCCGAAATAAACTAATTTTCAGCCAGCTACACAAGGCGTCGTTGTTAGCTTGTGGCAGCAACAAGGTTAACATGGAGTGTATATTACGGACCTGCTCCCGTGGGGTCCGAGAGATGACGCGACTCTCAAGGGAAGCAGCGGTTAATGCGCAGGAGAGCGTTGTGGAATATATATATTCCACAGCCCCGGTTGACAGCCTACAAAGCGGGGCAGGAGCTTCCACCGAGACTCGCATTATTTGGGCTCACAGACTGAAGGTGTACAGGCGCGCCCACTGGGGTTTAATTATGGAAACACTACATCACCCAGAAGACCTCGCAAGAGGCTACGCCTATCATAGCAGGTGATGTTACACGGAGTGCTTTTCAGTCAGCGCCAGCACCGAACAGTTTGCCGTTACACGCCACTGATGAAAGGATGATATCCTGAAACGCGTCTGGCGTTTTCAAGCGGACACTTTGTTCTTTGGTTTTACTCCTGCTGGCAGGCTGTTAATCAATAAAAGCGGGCGAACACTTACCTTTGTGAGGCTGCATTCTCAATGGGATCTGCATAGTTTTGGTATTTAAGCGGCCGTCCTGGTCGCGAGAATGCACCTGTCGCTCCGGCGGATCCTCAACGGCGTCCAGGTGGTGCTGTTTGTATGGAGCAAAGGCGGAGCTGGATTCTAGCAGAGGAGGCCAGTGCCCAGCCCCGGTTGACTGCCTACAAAGCGGGGCAGGAGCTTCCACCGAGACTCGCATTATTTGGGCTCACAGCCTGAAGGTGTACAGGCGCGCCCACTGGGGTTTAATTATGGAAACACTACATCACCCAGAAGATCTCGCAAGAGGCCACGCCAATCATAGCAGGTGATGTAACACGGAGTGCTTTTCAGTCAGCGCCAGCACCGAACAGTTTGCCGTTACAAGCCACTGATGAAAGGACAATATCCTGAAACACGTCTGGCGTTTTCAAGCGGACACTTTGTTTCTTTGGTTTTACTCCTGCTGGCAGGCTTTTAAACAATAAAAGCGGGCGAACACTTACCTTTGTGAGGCTGCATTCTCAATGGGATCTGCATAGTTTTGGTATATATATATATGCACCAACAATTCCAACCACTTCCGTTGAGCGCCGAAAGGCGAAGCAGGAACTCAGACCGACCACAGCAGATTAGGCAAGGTATGATTTATTTTGTTCTTATATCACAGCCAGCAATGACGCGTTTCGGGCTTCAAGAGCCCTTGATCACATATATATATATATACACACATGCATAAGTCACTCACAAACCCCCCAGGCAGACCAATAGTCAGTTCCATGGGCTCTCTTCTGGAAAAACCTCTCATTACATCGATGTGTTCCTGATGGAATAAGTAATGTCACTTCCTTCATACCTTAAGGATACAACAGCCTTCCTGACCAGACTGCAAGACATCAATTGAATAACCACCAGATCATGGTTACGATTGATGTATCTTCATTATATACATCAATTCTCCACAAAGACGGTTTAACAGCAGTCAGAAGATTCTTGCAGACTAGATCCTTGAGCTTTTTGGAACATTCTGGGATGATTATGGATATGTTGAGCCTTTGTTTAACGCATAATGTCTTTCTCTTCAATGGGGAGATATTTCTCCAAAGGCAAGGAACAGCAATGGGGACGTCCTTTGCTCCAACTTATGAAAATCTATTTATGGCAGTCTGGGTAGAGGGTATTCTACAGAGCAGGTACAAGTCGATCATTAAATCTTGGATTAGATATATCGACGATTTATTCATAATATGGAAAGGAGATCTGTCGAGTCTTGAAGAATTCATCCAAAGCTTGGACCAAAATGATTACAATCAATCGTTCACATCCACCTGTAGTAAAACACAAGTGATCTATCTGGATATAGAAGTGTTTGTCCAAAAACAGAAGCCCTGTACTAAAATCCACTGGAAACCGACTGCCACGAACAGTATCCTCCACGCAAGGAACGGACATCCACAACATTTGAAGTGGAGCATTCTGTATATAGAGATGCTCTGCGCAAAGAGGAACTGTTCAGACGCCATTGATATTGAGCAAAATCTAGAAGATACCAGTACTAGATTTCTGGCAAGAGGCTACCCATTGGATGTTATTGAAGGTGCCAAGAGTAGAGTGATGAAGAAACCGAGATCAGAACTACTAAATAAGCAAGAGGAGCTGGAGAATGACGACAACTCGGATTATCCTAGACTTCAATGTGGAAAATAAGTGCCTAAGAAACATCATAAAAAAGCACTGGAGCATACTGTTGCTTGATGAGTCATTAAAGAAGAAGTTACAATCAACTCCAAAAATAACATATTGGAAGGCAGCCTCATTGGGCGATCTCCTGACACACAGTCACTTGGAAACAACCAAAAAGGAAAAAGGAACATGGCTAACAACTCCCGGATATTGGAAATGTTCCAAATGTAAAACCTGTGAACATGGATGTAACACACAAACATATCTACTGTCAAATGGAAAGAAGGAAAATATCACTGCACATAGCACGTGTGAATCTAAATACGTGGTATATGTCTTAGAATGTCCTTGCAAAAAACTCTACGTTGGGAGTACCATTAACAAGTTAAAACTATAGATCTTACAGCTTATCCGAGCAATAAAAAACAAAGATCTTGCATATCCAATGGCAAAGCATTTCTCAGAAAAAACATCAGGGAAATGTTCAAGGACTAAGATACTTCAGAGCTAAAATGATAAAACAAAATGAAAGAGGGGGGGATAGAACCCTGGACCTCAGAAGAGCAGAGTCGAAGTTCATCTTAGCACTTGGGACAGAAAAAACATTTGGCCATAATTTGGATGCTGAAATGCACTTTCATTTATAAGAATTATGAAATCCATCTGTAGTGTAAACCTGCTCAGGAGAAATTAAGAAGAACAATGTAAAAGAGGAAAAAACATCCCCACAATCGGTACCCGACAAAGTTATTGGACAAATATACTTAACAGCGCTAGAATTTCCAAACAATAAATAGAGGAGTAAGAGTTTTATATTGGCACTACTGGGAGGTAGTCGGAGAGAAGAGTTGATAAATGAGCATACTAACTAAGAAATGTAAAAATCAAGGTCTCAATAAGAACAATGGAGGGAATGGAAGAAATGCCCCAAGTGAATTCGGTTGACATTATACTACATTTTCTCCACTTTAAGAGCATTATAAAATTCTGGAGAGAGACATGTTTGAATTGCGACTTTGCACAATATATTTGCACTATGAACTCGTAACTTTCTTTTCTTGACCCTGAATATTATCTCATGAAAATTACGAACTTTTGGAGACAGGTTCTTGGAACTTCAATTTGCACAATGTATTTGCACAATGCACTTGTCACTTTCTCGCCTGACTTCCCAAACAATAACTCATGAGACTTTTAAGTTGGACTCTTGAACTCTGATTATGTATAATATATTTTGCATCAAGCACATGTCACTTTACTCCAGATAAAAATGGAAACTTAGGATTTCCTTGGGGCTATTGATTTAACTTCTGGTGCCTTGAATTTTTAGCTGCATTTTGCTTTTAATCTGTCTTTTGGTATGTATAGAAACTGGATTTTTAGGATAGTATATACAAGGTACTTTACAGAGATGAGAATGATCTTATTTTATCCAAAAACACTCTTAACCTCTATTCCCATCCTATACAGATAAGATCTCTTCAAGCCCTGTAAAAAACTCCCCCCCCCCCCGGTTTGCCCTTTCCGCCCTCCCCCTTCCTTACCCTCCATTTCACTGTTTTTCCTTCCTCTTAACTACCATTACTACAATCTTCACATTCTTATTTACCTTGCTTCTCTTCCATCCTACCTTCTTTCCTGACACTGTAGAATAGATGAAACAGGCGGTTAGAAAAATCGAATCGAGTTTCTAGTATCAATTCTAGTACTTTACTGGTAATGTCACAAAAAAAGTTCAATACCATGAAAAAAATAAATATTTGTGAAAATGTGAAAACGTAAAAAGAGAGAAAAAATGGCAGCTACTATAAGCCAAAAATGACCAATTTTTGTATGTGGGTTAATGGTCTAGTCTATTTTTTAATAGAAACAAACAAGGGATCTCTGCACTTAGTCACTTAAAATAGACAGCTTAGACGGTGGGACTCTATGGTCCAGTTGAAGACATCTGCCGAAACGCGTTGACTGTCCTTTTTGTTTTGCACATGGCGTTAAAGGAATAAAAAAGTACCGCAAGTAAACTGCAGTGGACTCCCTCTGTGCCGTGGATACTCTGGTGGGGACCTTGCTGAGTTGTTTTGAAGATATATACCTATCTATATATTCATCTATATCTTGTAGTGTAGTTCGTATATTCCCAATAGGCTCTGCGGATTGGAATAACATAAACAACAGTTTAAACGTAGGACTGAGGTCGACTAGGTCTCTACTGAATATGTTAGACTTAATTAGGTATACCAGATAGCTCAGAGGTCACTGGAAACTTTCTCGAATGAACAGGGAGGAGTTAACTTTCCTGATTAGACAAGAAGGGATTAGTTTCTGACAACCGCATAAACATGACAACTTTGCGCCCTCCAGAATAAGGAGTATATCTCCAGAGTCGTGTGAAAACAATAGATAGCTATTTCACTCAGTCAGTCGTGCATACTTAGTTTCACCAGAGTGCAGAGAAATAGAGAGACGGGCGTTTTCAATAAAAGCTGTTATTTATTGAGCAGTCTTCTTTCTCATGCAAGAGAAGTGAATTGCCACAATTGCAATACTTATCATAAAGTAAAGTGCGTACAGTAAAAGGAGTATTATGAAATAATACTGTAAAAGAATTTATTTGGTTTCTGAGCCATATGATATTTAAAACGGATAAAATATATACAATACATACAAAGATAAAAGTTTGACTAAACGTACTCAACTGGTGCTTCTAAATTACGCCTACCCCAGTGTACCTAACCTAAGCCTAGTACGTGGGAAGGAATAAGGGAGTTGCAGTTTAAGTTAAGTTAGTTTTCTCAAGAATCTGAATCAAGAATTCTCTATGGGTCTAATCAGCTCCGTACCTTTGTATTAGAATGAAGGAGGTCTTGTATCTCGTTCTCAGGACTCGATCTCCCAGTTACCCACAACGGTGACTGGAAACACTGGAGCTGGATTTTCTCGGCAGGAGAAAAGACAGCGTCTTTCTCAGTGCGTCAAATGGGAGGGACGGCTTCCTTTGGCACTCGCACCAGCTGGGCTTTGGGTAAGTAGATAGCCGCTCTGCTCCAAACCACCGCGTGTTGCTTAAGGCAAATGGTGGTACATTTATACCTGGAAGGTGCCAAGTTTGACGTAAGGTTGGACATAAGACGTCACTAAGAACTGGCAGTTCTTTCAGGACTCGCAGGAGTTCTAGGACAAATCAAAACAAAAGCAGGGGGAATTCCCGGGTTGCTGGAGGTTTGTTTGCTTAAAGAACGCGTTGTACTTTCTAGGAGTCTAAGGAAGTAGCCTTGCCGTATTTGGACTGCGTTGGCTATGACTAAATATGGATATGATTCTTAAGCCTTTATAAGGATATGATTTGTTATAACCACATAAGGGCATAAATCAGGAATATTTAATTAGGGTCCTAGATACGTTTACAACAATCTATAGCTATATCTATATCTATATCTATATATCTATATCTATATATATATATATATATATATATTCAGTGATGTCATCATTGATGTCACTGACCATGTCATGAATGATGTAATATGTGACCTCATCAGCAGTGGATTGCGGGTGCGCGAAATATAGTTAGTACAACTAACTATATAGGAGCAATTTCAATGGTTTTGTATGAGTGAAATGTCCAGCTAACTATAACACCCCTAAAACTTATTGTTTTTTGAGGGAATTTCAAAGGTTTTTTAAAAGCTAATTCCTAATTATGTAAGGCCTGAAACCTATGTTTTTTTCAGTGAATTTGCAAGGTTTTTTGAATGCTAATTCCTAACTATATAAGGCCTGAAACCTATGTTTCTTTCAGTGAATTTGCAAGGTTTTTTAAATGCTAATTTCTAACTATATAAGGTCTGAAACATATGGTTATTTCAGTGAATTTGCAAGGTTTTTTAAATGCTAATTCCTAGCTATATAAGGCATGAAACCTATGGTTTTTTAATTGAATTTGCAAGGTTTTTTAAATGCTAATTCCTGACTATATAAGGCCTGAAACCTATGGTTTTTTCATTGAATTTCGAAGTTTTTTTAAATGAAAATTTTTAACTGTATTAATTTGGTTTTATTTTATACTGATTTACTACATTTTGCAGGCAGGTGTTCAGAGGGCACGCCCCTTTTTACAACACTCTGCAGCGCAACCCCTGGTACATTTGCACAGGAGGTACTAATTCCCCTTGCATACTGGGGGTCCCTGGGGGGTAACTAGCCCGCCAGGAGCCTCCAGTATAAGCCAGGGGGCTGCATTGCAGAGAGGTGTAATGAGGCCACACCCTTTTTTACACCTCTCTGCAACGCAGCCCCCGGGCGTGTTTGCAGAGGGGGATCTAATTCCCCTTGCATACTGGTGGTCCCTGGGGGCCAACTAGCCCACCTGAAACCTGCAGTATGCGCCAGGGGGCTGCTTTGCAGAGAGGTGTAATGAGGCCACATCCTTTTTTACCCCCCTCTGCAGCGCAACCCCTGGCATGTTTGCAGAGTAGGAACTAATTCCCCTTGGTCCCTGGGGGCCAACTAGCCCACAAGAAGCCTCCAGTATGCGCCAAGGGGCTGCGTTGCTTTGCCCCGGGGGCGGCTGTCCCCGGGGAAGTGTGGGCTGGGAATTGTGGACCCCCCACACTTCTTGATCACTATGCCCCCGCGATTGGTCCCCCGGGGGTAAAATTTTTAAAAAACAGACCAGGTTTTGAAAATTTTTAAATGTGGTCCTTTTTTGTCCTTGTGGGACCACCTGGGCAGGCCTAGGGTGTCAGGGTGTATTTACCCTGCCCCCTTTTTGTGTTCTTCACGTTTGTTTTTTTTGCTTTCTTTTGCCTTTGTCTATCGAGCACAAGATGGATGCCAACACTTCCTGGTTAGAAGTGTTGACAGCCAATGAGCATACAGCTTTCTCGGGAAGGCATGCTGATTGGCTGCCATGTCTGTGAACACTCCAAACCAGGAAGTGTTGTCAGCCATCTTGTGCCTCGGTAGAACGAAGGCACAAGAAAGCAGTGAAACAAAGGTGCAAAACACGCAAAGGGAGCAGGGTAGAAGCACCCTGACCCCTAGGCCTGCTCAGGGGGTCCCACAAGGACCCCCCAGGCCCAAAATGTTTTTTTTTAATTGTGGCGTTTGCGTACCGTACAGAGTACAGTAGGCTTACAGTAAGCTTACCGTACAGAGTACAGTAAGCTTACTGTAAGCTTACTGTACTCTGTACGGTACGCGTACCCAGCGATTTGTAAAAAAAATATATATTTTTTTTGGGCCGGGGGGTCCTTGTGGGACCCCTGGGCAGGCTTAGGGGGTCAGGGTGCTTCTACCCTGTCCCCTTTTTGAGTTCTACACATTTGATTTTATGCTTTTCTGTGCCTCAGTCTATCAAGGCACAAGATGGCTGCCAACACTTTCTGGTTTGGAGTGTTGACAGACAGTGGACAGCCAGTTAGCATTCAGCTCGTGCTCGGAAAGGTAAGCTGACAGTAAGCTTACAGTAAGCTGCTATAGATATATACATTTTTTCTCTTTTGATTTTCTCAGGAACTACTGAAGGGATTTTCACCAAATATAGAAACGGCACTTCTGCATACCAGTCCCTATCATTTTGCCAAGTTTGGTGTAATTCCGTTCAGCCGCTCGGGCTGTAGCCGTGTCTAATCGTCCTATGGAAATTGACATGGGGAAAACATGTTTTGGGACCCCCCTTTTTCTCGGCCCCCACTTGACGAATCCCCACAAAACTTTCAGGGAAGGAGCAGAACTGAGCTGGCCAACATTTTGGAAAATTGCACACAATTTCCTCAATCGACGCCAAAGTTATTCCCAATAGAATGTTGTGGATTTCCTATGGAAACTAGGTCCTAACTATATATACCCACTGGCGACCGCAAGTAGGTAATATATATCTCTCTATATATATATATATATATATTTTTTTTTCGACGCAGTCAATCTCTGGCGGATCACCTTGTCCATAGCCACTTCTCCCTAAAAACACATCAGATGAAACTATCCAAATCAAAAGGCTTCTTTCCATATCTACGGTGCAAGGCCTGTAAAGGTAGCAAAAAATTATCTAGCTACCCAGGAAGAACAAATGAGGATACAACGAACAGAGAGATCAAACTGCAACTCAGAGTACACCATATATTGCTTAGTATGTCCCTGTGGGAAACGATACACAGGGAGCACTATTAACCCCACAAAATTAAGAATTTTAGAGCATATGCGTGCCATAACAAAAAACGATAGGTCCTATCCTGTGGCACGCCACTTTGCAGAAACACACTAAAGCAACAGGGATCTGTTGAAATTCTACTGTATCGACCAAGTGTAGCGATCAGAAAGAGGGGGTGATAGAACAAAAGCTCTACGTACTCTGGAATCAAAGTACATAATTGATCTTAAGACCATGGCACCGTGGGGGCTTAACAACGATGAAGAGATGTGGGTCCATTTGTAATGCCTGAACCATCTGAAATTGTACAAAACTGGATTTGTAAATAAATAATCGTAAGAACTGTTTAATCATCGGAAGAGACTAAAACCAGCAAAACTCATTAATGAACTCCGCAAAAGCAAAGACATTGCATTACCGATTAATTTGAATGAATTTATGCCCATTCAGGGCCACAAAACTACTACATAATAAGAATGTGCCGATTCAGGGCATGATAAATGACGAACAAATGTAAAAATAATGATGCACTTTAGTCATGTTCAAAGTTAGTATTAATTGTGATATATTATCAGTCTGCTGTCAAATGTTTTTAAAAAGGGTATGCACGAGAGCACTTTATATAAGAAACGCCATTGTAACGACCGGATTCTCGTACCAGATGGGATCAGCTCCTTAGAGCACCTCCAACCCAGTCGGAACGTAATCGCCTCCCTCCTTAGGACGTATTTACAATAGGTATATAGGTATATATATATATATCTGGTACCTAAGGATGGGGAAATAGCAATATACACGCATAGATTTTCTACAATATCCCACTCATATCAGTTAGTCTCACGGCAACTTAGGCCCAGACTAGTCTACCCTAGGGCAGTTCTGATTACTTACCATTACACACTGACCACAGTCAGTGCTCGCTCGGCACCTATGCAATCCTGCGTGCCTACGCACTGGTCTGCAGCCCTAGTGCTCTCTTCCTCACAGCCCGGCCCACAATCTGGCGGACCTAAGCACTGGTGTCCCCCCCAGTGTTCTCTAACTCACAGCCCGATCCGCAATCCGGCGGACCTAAGCACTGGTGTCCCCCCCAGTGTTCTCATTAACGCCGCCTACCAACGACGATCACTCTCCTATGAATACCTTTGGAAGGAATCTCTCATTGGCTACTCGGGATATGATACTACAATAACAGGAATTATCATAACTTGCCAAATTAAAGCATGTATCCGGTATTCTATGCATTAAGGGGTCCCTCTCTCCCTCATTACTCAGTCACCTCTTACCTTACCGGGAATTACCTCCGTTCATGAAAACAATGCCTGACTAGAAGAACAGGTTACCCTGATTGAACAAGAATACGAGGCACATGTTGGTTCACTAAGAACCTGGGTATTTTATTACAATAATCATAAAAACACAATACTATACTATAACATATATCCTGCAAAGAAAAGTGAAAGGTTAGAATGTGCACACTATGAATAATGGGCGGACGTCACCTTATGGACACAAAGTCGGGGCTCGGCAGTCATCTAGGTTCCCTTCTCGTCTGTGCCTTGGCTCGTCTTAGAATCACACCTCAGCAGTCACGAGTACACGTCTGCACCGCTATGCTCTATCTTCTCTGCTCTCCTCCAAGTCACTGGAACCTTCCTTTTATTGGCTGCCGTCTCTCTCTTTCTCTCTGGCCGGTCTGCACTATTTCTCTCCCCTCTTCAATCTTTCTAAGAGAGTATAAGCTTCATGATCTTTCTCGGACTTCAAAATGGTGACTGTCTGCCTGGAAATAATTAATGGCATTGATGCTAACGGCTAGCTGCCGCCTACAGACTGACTGACTCGCTGCCTCATACTTTCGCTAATATGGAAGCTTGTCCTTTTATGGAAAGTTACGGCCAGTAACCTGCCGCCCACCAAATTCTTGTACCTCCCCGTACCAAGGACACGTTCCCAGCTGGCCAGCCTGATGTTGTGTCTTCGGAATGGAGAAAAATACAGTCTTTCGATAAGGGCCAGCCTGAGCCGGTTCTCTCCAAGCGAACAACACTTAGAAAATAAAACATTACACTTGACCTAGAAGCCTCTCAAGCTGCCGGGGCAGAAAACAAGATGGAGTCTCTCCCGTTTAAGGCCTACAATGCCCGAAATAAGCATAACTCCATAGAAGGTATACTAGCACTCTTGCAAAAGGACGGATTATCACTAATACTAATGAATCTATCCCCTAATGTAAGTTTATAAGCCCTGATCTAAGGAAAAGGGTACGAAAGTGCATTACTGTGCCTGATGAATAGGCCCTGTCTATGGTTCTAATCCCTGTACTAGAATGATAATAGACTAGAGTCATATGCAATCATCCTCCCTCAAAGGAGGGCCGAAAAAGTCGGTCAGAACAGCCATAAAGAAAGACCCAACTTTAATATTTAAAGTAACATACTATAAGATGGCCGCCCCTAAGGTTTCACTAAGGTATCACACCTTCTTCTATGTTGTTGCATAGCGATATGATTGTGTCTTTAAAATGGCGTCAGTACAAACACGCAAACTGACACTGACGAAGCTTGTTCCAAGCGAAACGCGTCTGTTAGGGGTGATTGGGTTGCAATAAACATTCTGGAATCGGAGACTTGTGTGCTGGCCTGTTTTTCAGCCCTATTGGAGTGAAAAGGTGTTTGAATATATATATATATATATATATATCCGAACACAATCCAGTCCTGGAAAATAATCACACTGGAGCCGTCGCCACTGATTTTGAAACGATTTAATCCTTGAAGTTACAACGGGATACACCCGACGCGTTTCGCTGTTGCAGTCACAGCTTTGTCACGGGTCTATATATATATCTGTGCAAAGCTCCAAAAGACTGTTACGAGCACACGAGCACTCACAGGGTATAATCCAAGTCAGGATTTATTGGCACAGAAAATAAATGAATATATATATATATATATATATATATATATATATATATATATATATATATCAATGAACAGTTTATCAAAGATAGTTCTTTTTGCAAAAATAACACTCTCTCTTTAAAAGAATTATTGCACTAACACTTTGCACTTTAAAATGACCAAATGTGAAACAAAGATATGCCCCTAGAAAACAGGAATACCGCAGAGGGGCTAAAGAATAGTAACTTTGCACTTTAATTAGGAATACTCGTGAGTGAGTATCTCAATAGAGCAGGTCACTTTAAATGGCTAAATGAATATTAATTGTCATTTAGCTGAACAGGAATCTTTTGGGCTTTTTATGTACACTACTCATAAATTAACCTGTTGGGGATTAACGATTTACAAACTTACACTCAGATCAACTTCTGTTCTAGGTCAAGTAAAGGCGCTAGGTTATATTTCCATTGATTTGAACTGCAATAAGGAGTAAACACGCAAAGGGAGCAGGGTAGAAACACCCTGACCCCCTAGGCCTGCTCAGGACCCCTCAGGCCCAAAATTATTATTATTTTTTAAATCACAGCGTTTGCGTACCGTACAGAGTACAGTAAGCTTACAGTAAGCTTACTGTACAGAGAACAGTAAGCTTACGGTACTCTGTGCGGTACGCGTACCCCGCGATTTGTAAAAAAATATATAAATTTTTTGGGCCGGAGGGGTCCTTGTGGGTACCTAT
>NW_028249980.1:0-55276 GCF_964263255.1 Lissotriton vulgaris
GTCCTGAAGATGACACCTTTAATCTTGGCACCAGCCAGTGGTTGGGGATGACCCGTTGGGAGACCCTAATCAATGGAGTAAACATTCCTGAATATATGCAAAAAAATTCCTAGGCAATCTATATTGTCAAATAAACAAATTAATAGACCCAAGGCAAGAACCACATAAACTAATGTAATGAATAGTATAAAATCAACAGTTTCTAATACATACAAGTTTAAAAATCATACGGAAAATCAAGAAGTGATTGACCTATATGGCACAATTATAAAAATTACAGAAATAACATAATTTTAATACATTTCAGCATATAATAACAAAGTTAAAATAGTGGAGACACCACAACCACCAAGGTGTGTCCCACAAAGCATTAACAATACTGTACTCGACGCGCGCTTCGGCGATTTAACGCCTTCTTCACGAGCCACAAAAACAATCTGCAATTATAAAAAGGAAACATAACATAAGAAAAAAATTTCTAATGTGGCTTGATTCGTAAGTCAAAATACTGAGTTTGTTACATATATATTCAAACAATAAACATTTAATAGACATATCAGACATATTAAAAAACCATCTCTAGTATATTGTTTCTGTTCTTGGGTCTACCTAATCTCTATTTTGTTTATTATCTGTCTTTTGATAGACTGAATTATAGAGGACCTGATTGGGAGGTACTCAGAGCCTATACTACCTGCTAAACTTTTTAATAGGCCTATTTCATTGACCTATCAGTCAAACATAATTGTTAAAATATATACATTTCCATTTACTTACATAATACAGTTGGATATTTGCTTCGTATGGTGTTCTTGCATGTAATTGTTACTTCATAGCGGATCTAGGCAGGGAAAAATATACCTCATGATTCCAGTATATCCAAGATAACATAGCAAGAGAGTCTACTGAGTCAACGGAATACCGTCGATGCAAGCAGCAAGAAAAACACCTGGTGGATAAAACTAATGTCAATTGATACTAAATTGGTGTTCTAATGTAGAATGATGAAACAAGCCTAAGATTTATGCATGATAAGAACAAGATATCTACAGTGATAATTGCTAAATACACACTAGATAAAGGTACCTGTAGTGAAGGGATGGAGAAGAAGAATATATGGTGTTCGAAGAGCTCCTATTTCCCTTCAAAAGCTTGGTATCAGGATATTTATCAATTCTGTATCAAGAGGAAGAACCATAATTTCATTATAATTCCTGTATTTCAGAAGTATAATTCTGCAAGGTAACAATGTGGAGAAAGATAAGTACCTTAAGACGATATATTCTGTGTAGCAACTCTTGTTTCTTAAGATTACACCAGCTATGTACGTGTGTTGTAGATATAGAGTAGTAAAAAAACCTATAAATAAATATCACTCGAGTTATAGGTGAAAGATACTCAATATATCTAAAGAGGTTATAATTCTATATGAATATCGCGACGGAATTACCTGATATGGTTATATAACAGCCTCTGTGCTCATCGTAAAGGTATGTGGTGGGCTTAAAGCATCAGTGTAGTCGAAAAGAGGAACGGCTTTACATATCATAAACTGAAAATATATAAAAAGATAAAAGACTAGTAAGTTAAGGAGCAGTTGTTACACTTACAGAAGTCGTTACTGTTAGTACAACCAATTACCTAAAGTATAAGGTTAGATAAGTCGAGTTCGACACGAAAAGCTTCTTATAAACTGATGAAATTGGTCTTGTCTGGAATAGCAATATATTCTTATATAGACGGGCTGCAACAAAAAGAATGCCTTTGTAAGTTGCGAGATAGAACAGGGAATTGCACCTAAGGATACAGACTAGTGTGCATACAACGTTACGCTATCGTGATACGATTGTTAATTAATCGAATTGCTTTAAAAGAAAAAGTTTAAACAAAATACCTTTCAATCAATAAGGACATTGATGATCTGTGTATTATGGATGGTATTTCCGAGAAAAAAGGATGCCTTCACGGGTTCCGTTTCAATAATTACGGTAAACATTCCTGAAGCCAGCCCAACCTTTTTCGGGCATTTTTAAGAGGGTGAAGGTCTTTGGCCACACTAAACATGAGCTATTAGTGCTGGTTGAATGTTGGGAAGTGCACTATGAAGATTCTAATGTCCTCCCACATCTAATACTAAAGCCTTTTGGGAGACCACTTTATCTATAATAAACCCAGAAGCAAAGGTCTTGTAGTACAAGAGTAGGGTTTCCGGCAACCAAACGGTAGAACTGTTTTAGCATCCTGTTTGTAATGTGCTTCCCACAGGCCAGCATGAATTTCTAGCTTCACTGGGGCAGTGCATTGCCTGCAATAAGGCGACTGTCCCTTTTTGCCTCCAGCAAATAGTGACAGTGTCCTCTTTCCAAATTGTGGACCCTGGTGAGTATAAGCGGATGAACATGAAGGGTACAAATTAGTACAACCAAAACCTGGCATTTTAATTCCACACAATCATGGCAATCTAGAAGAAATTGTCTTTATTTTGGTAGAGAATGTTTAGCACTGCCTACTAAGCAGACTTCAGCCACAGCAGCAGTAAAAATCTCAACGTGCAGTCCTAAAAGCAGAGGGAAAATACCAAAAAACTGACTCATCGCAAAGCTTTAATAACCATAAATGAATGTAAGCTAGTGAATGCAGGAGCAGATCTTTGATCCTGCTTGCAGCCAGGTCGCCCCACACCGCTACTCACCTCCTGCCAGCCGGATTGCTTGGTTCCTGACCCTTGCTGCCTGCCTCCTGGTTGCTTAGCTCTTTCCCTCACCCTGCGTGCCAGATTCCTCCCCTGCCCCCACTGCGCCTGACCCGGCCTTCCTGCCTCTGCCTCCCTGCGGCCCCGCCCCAGCACACCCATTGGACTCCCCGCTCACGCCTCCCTGCTGCTCATCCCTCCCAAGCCTCCTCATATGCAGGCCGAGAAGTGGCGGCGCGTAGCGGGCGCGCTGAAGGCATGCCAAAGGCAAGCCCGTCTGCGCTTGTCCTCGCCTGGACCGCGGCCAGCACCAGAACCGCTGGACCCCGCGAACGTCACAACACCAGAATCCACTCCTACGGCAGCACCATCCCTGCACTCAACGCCGGCCACAATCACACCTGCTTCCAGGCCGTCTCAAAACGGACCCTCGGACCCTTTTCCTGCCGCACCTGCGGCTTCACCTGCGACAGAAACACCAAACCTCCAAGGACTGGACCCAACCACCTCCGCTGCATACTCCTCAACACCCGCTCCACACGCAAACACGCTGTCAAGCTCTGGGATCTGCTCGACTCCCCCGCTCCAGACGTGGCCTTCCTGACCGAGACCTGGTGGAATGACTCTTCGGCGCCCATCATCAGCTACAAGATCACCTGCAGGGATCGCGCCAACTGAATCAGAGGAGGAATAGCCATCATCCACAGGTCAACCCTCAAAGTCGCCACCCACGCAGACGACACCCTCAACACCGCCGAACACCTGCACCTCCGGATACACACCGTCCCCAACACCACCCTCAGAGGAACACTCATCTACAGACCACCCGGACCCCGGGCTTGGTTCAGCGACTCCATCGCCGACCTCGACAGCACTCACGCACTTGCCTCCATGGACTACATCCTCCTCGGGGACCTGAACTTCCACCTCGAGAATAACAACAACGCCAACTACGCCACTCTGATCGATAACCTCGCCAACCTCGGCCTCAGACAACTCGTCACCACACCCACCCCCGCTGCCGGCCACAGGCTTGACCCCATCTTCTCCACAGGCTGCGATGTCGCCTTCGATCACACCACCAAACTCCACTGGAACGACCACTGCTGCATCCACTTCACCTTCAAGAAACCAAAACATGCACCATCGCACCCAACAGCTGCCCCGCCGCTGGTGGAAGAAAGTCAATGAAGACCAGCTGCTCACCTTTCTTGCCAAGAACCCACCCACCAACCCCAACAACTCTGACGCCGCAGCCCACAACCTCAGACAGTGGATCGACAACTGCACCAACACCCTTACTCCGCTCAAGAAACCCTCCAACAACCACACCAACAAGAGAGCCACATTGTTCACCTACGAGCTCCAGGCCTCCAAACGCGCATGTCGAAAACTGGAGAAGACATGGCTACACGAACGCACACCGGACAACCACACAGCCCACAAGGACGCCACCCGCAGACACCACCACCTCATCAGACTTACCAACATATCCTCCTTCAAAGACTGCTTGGACAACAAAGCGCACAACAGCAAAGAGCTCTTCAGCATCGTAAAGGAACTCTCCAACCCCAGCGCCAACGCCAACGACATCCTGCCCTCCCAAGAACTGTGCTACTCACTAGCCATCTTCTTCCACCGCAAGATCGCTGATATCCACGACAACTTCCACACCACGACCACCCCGACTACGCCAGACTTCACCTCCCCTGTGAACACCACCTGCACCAACCGCCTGACCTCCTGGTCCAGCATCAACGACGATGAGACACGCAAGGTCGTGAACTCCATCCACTCAGGATCTCCGTCTGACCCGTGCCCACACCACGTATTCAAAAAAGCAGACAAAGCCATCGCACCCCAAATACGGAAGGTCATCAATATCTCCTTTGAAACATTGAAATTCCTGGAAAGCTGGAAGTATGCCGAAATCCACGCCCTCCTTAAGAAGCCCAAGCATACCCCAAGAAACTCAAGAACTTCAGGCCCATCTCCCTGCTCCCATTCCCGGCAAAGGTCATCGAGAAAATCATGAACATGCAACTGGCCCGCCACCTGGAAGACATTAACATCTTGGACCCGTCCCAGTCCAGATTCAGATGAAACCACAGCACCAAGACAGCCCTCATCACTGCCACAGATGACATCAGTGGCCAACTAGAAAACAGCAAAACATCAGCCCTCATACTCCTGGGCCTGTAGGCCGCCTTCGACACGGTCTGCCATCGCACTCTAAAGACACACCTCCTAGAAGCCGGAATCCAAGAGAAGGCCCTTGACTGGACCAGGTCCTTCCTTATCGGCAGAACCCAGAGCGTCCGCCTCCCACCCTTCCGATCTGAAGCCACCAGCATCATCTGCGGCGTCCCACAGGGCTCATCCCTCAGTCCGATGCTGTTCAACGTCTACATGGCCCCCTCGCACTAGTGGCCCGCCATCACAACCTCAACATCATCTCCTACGCCGACGACACCCAGCTCATCCTCTCCCTCACCAAGGACCCACACACCGCCAAAACCAACCTCCACGAGGGAATGAAGGCCATCCCCGCCTGGATGAGGAGCAGCCGCCTGAAGCTGAACTCGGACAAAATGGAGGTCCTCATTCTCGGATCCACCCCCTCATCCTGGGACGACTCCTGGTGCTGACCACACTGGGAACAGCACCAACACCCACAGACCGTGCACGCAATCTAGGATTCATCCTCGACTCCTCCCTCTCCATGTCTAAGCAGGCCAACGCCATCTCATCCTCCTGCAACAACACCCTCCGCATGCTCCACAGGATCTACAAGTGGATCCTAACCGAAACAAGAAGATCAGTGGCACAGGCCCTGATCAGCAGCAGACTGGACTACGGCAACGCACTCTATGCAGGAATCCCAGCCAAACACCTACGACGACTACAACAAATCCAAACGCCTCCGGTCGACTGATCGTCAACATACCCCGCCGCAGTCACATCACCGCCACCTGAGAGACCTACATTGGCTCCCCGTCGACAAGAGGATCACCTTCAAGCTCCTCACCCACGCACACAAAGCACTCCACAATGCCGGACCAGCCTGCCTAAACAGCAGACTCAGCTTCCACAACCCCACCTGCCAGTTCCGCTCCGCCAGCCTCCCCCTCGCCGTTGTCCTCCGCATGCAACCAACAACCTCTGGAAGTAGATCCTTCTCCTACCTCGCCACCAAGACCTGGAACACCCTCCCTACCCATGTACCGCAGACCCAAGACCTACTCACCTTCAGAATGTAGTAGCAAGCTTCAGCCAGGCCTACTAGTGCAAGGGATTCGCCCTTCTCTGCTCAGAGTCCTTAGACCAATAGTAAGAATTTGGCACAGAAACTGGAATAGAAAAGACAGAGTTTATTAAACCTCATGAGGTGGAACTACATTTACACAACAACCTTCGATATAGTATGAGGTAGCACACTGACTAGAAGGAGCTTGGTCCTTTTATACCCACACAGGGGCTGAAATGAAGGCGGTACAAGGTACAGAGTATTGGTTTCAGACACATATAAGGTCATACAGAGAGTGTGCTAGCAACAAGTGGGAAGGGCTGACAACTCGGCTGATAATGAAATCAGAATTCTTTCTACGGCATGAGGCATAGGCGGAAAATCCGTTCCGCTCGTGGATTTTCGGTAAATTCGCAATCCGCGAACGCTCGCGAATTTACAGAAAATCCGCAAATTCGCACGCAGCGGATTTTTTTTTCTTGGTGATACAATTTTGCGGCGTGCGGTGTAAGTTCGCAATTGCGAACATGTAGGTGCGGCGGGCAGCAACAATCTCGCACTCGCGAAATTACAAAAATTGCAATTCTGCACAAGAAATCTACTAGCAAGCAGCATAGACCTTCTGAAAATGATGATTTTTATCAGAATACCTCCTCAGATTGACATTTGCCTGCACTTTTTTGGATTTGAGGCCTTTTGACTTTCTTTGGATCACTTTTGGATTAGAAATCAACTTTCTCAAGTAAGCTTGTTTGGGGCATTACAGTTGCTGTAATGCTGGTCTGCAGAAAAACGAGTTTTGCAAAAGTGAAAGCATTCAGCAGGTTCAAAAGTTCAAACTCATCATTAGTAACCATTCCCTGTAGTGCTTCCTGACAAGGGCCCCTCCAGAGTTCAGTTGCTAGTTGCAACAATTGTATGACCCTGCTCTGACCCTCACAGCAGGCTCATAGAATAGCTACAAGTAGGCCACAAAGGTCCTGAAAAAAAAAATTGCACTGCAACAGAAATCAAATTACAGATAAACAAGCAGGTGCCAGACTGAAATTTTAAAACAGTGACACATTAATAAATCAACCCCAAATTAATTCATGTCAGTTGAAGCAGGGCAGGTGTGCTTGCTTTTCCCCCCCATAATCTACAGTGATGATGAACCAGAGGGTGGCATTGATGTACCAGAGGGTGGCATGGGTGAAACAGAGGGTGCTGGGAACCTGTGATGATGAACCAGACGTAGAAACAACATAATCGCGACCGTTGCGAGCCGACATGTAAGTTCGCAATTGCGAACTGGTACAAAACCCTCGCGAACTGGCAGAAATCCTTGCGAACTGGCAGAAATCCTTGCGAACACACAAAAAAAAGCAAATTCGCGAGAATTCGCGAGAATTCGCGGATTTTGCGGATTGCGAGTTCGCAAATTTGCAAAATTCGCGAACGCCAGATTCGCAAAATTCGCCCATGCATAAGCAGCACCCTCCTTGGTAAGTTTACGGGTGCTAATATGGGCTCTTGTGAGTTACGTGTATTGTTGGGAACTGGCCGACTCTCTTGTTGGGAGTCGGATTGAATACGTAGCGTTGTAACTTTGTGATATTGCTTCCAACATAGACTACCGGTTTGGCTCTTTTTCGCTTTGCATGTTCTTTTTCGATTAAGATGAAACTCAACAAGTAATACGATGTAACTTGACATTGTGTTGTGGGTCACCCACATTTCCCTGCTGCTATAGTGGGAACTGTATTAAATTAGATTGACCTATGTTCCTGTCGCTTTAATAGATATAATGAGTTTGGCCGCTATTATTAATTAATATTCTACCGTGTGACAGCCAGGTCTTCAACAAAATTATAATATCATTTTAAATTCTTATGACCTTTCCTTATATATTTATGGACTATCAATCCATTGTGTTTATAGCTGTTGTAATGCATCATATTTTAATCTTAATATGCTACAGTGGATCTTGGAAAATTTATATTGGTTTGTATTTTAATTACAGATCTAAATCATAATATTACCCTACAAGAAGAACTCTGAGATAAGAAAATGGATTGAGGTAACTCTCCTAATTTTTCTAATGGAGATGGGCTTTTATAAACTAATTTTCATTTAGCTAAAGATACTAGGGGCCCGATGTAGGTGAAAAATACTCCAGTGGACCACGTGGTCAGTTGAGTAATTATTAAGTATGAGCTCAAAATCCGTTCCGCTCGCGGATTTTGCGAATTTTCGGTAAATTTGCGATCCGCGAACTCCCGCGAATTTACCGAGAATTCGCAAATCCGCGAGCGGCGGATCCAGGGGCAAAAGTTGAAGCCTGGCCTGTTGTAACTATTTTACGATGGCGCCGGCAAGCTGCCAGCGCCATCCTAAAATAGTTACTAAGTTAGCTTCAACAGAAGCTCTAATAGATAAAATAAAGCAGGTGCTCAATTTTATCTATTAGAGCTTCCTGTTTAAGCTAATTTAGTAACTATTTTAGGATGGCGCTGGCAGCTTGCCGGCGCCATCGTAAAATAGTTACAACAGGCCAGGCTGGTGTAATTTCCTTTACCGAATCTACCGTGGAACATCAGCTGTGATGCTGGATAGAGGCCTTTGCATCCTTGACTTTCACTAGCGCAATACCTGTGCTGTTCTTGTGACCAGGGGCTTCTTTCTCTTCATCTGCTGAGCTGATCTTTCTCTGACCTTTTATACACACAAGAGGCATGTCAACCCGCATTGAAGCCCCGCACGTTTGGTCCCGCTCACACACTCGCGGTGTGCACCGTCTTCCCGCCATTTACCCACTATGATGGACAGCTCACTCAGGGACCCCTGCGCCCTTCGGGGCGATTGCATAGTAACACACACATGGTCGCTCGAACTAGTTGAAGCTCAAATTCAGTGACTCATTCATTAGCCCAAAAACAATCGTGAGCGTCGTCGAGGCTGGGCAGGTGTGCCTTCATCCCAAATCTACCGTGGAACATCAGAAGTGATGCTGGATAGAGGCCTTTGCATCCTTGACTTTCACGAGCACAATACCCGTGCTGTTCTTGTGACCAGGGGCTTCTTTCTCTGAACTGATCTTTCTCAGACCTTTTAAACACACAAGAGGCATGTGCACTCGCATGGAAGCCCCGCCCCAAATCCGCGGATCCGCAAATCCACAAAATCCGCCGATTTTGCGGATCCACGATCCGCAAATCCGCCCATGATTCGCAAATCCGCAAAATCCGCGGATCGTGGATCCGCAAAATCCGCCCATGCTTAGTAATTATAAGAAACTGTACCTGTGATCTGAAGAGAAAGGGTAGGGGCGATAAGACTAGAGGTACTATAAGGTTATGACTAGCACAACCACATATGTGGGGGGAAAACTAGTTTATTTATATTACCCTCACACACCCTAGTGGTGTCATGCTTCATCATCGGGTCACCCCGACCCCTACAAGTTAGGGTGGGCTCTTCCACAGTGTTGGGAATCCATAAAGGGAAGATACCACCGCCAGGCAGACCAATCGTCTCCGGCATTGGCTCAATCCTTGAACCTCTCTCACAATACAGGGACTGGTTTTTGAGACCGCTGGTGAGACGCATAAAGTCTTATGTACAAGACACAAAACACTTGCTCAACCTACTAACAAATGTAGAATACAGCCCAGATGAATGTTGCTTGGTCTGTTTAGATGTGGAGGCACTTTACACCAGTATACCCCAAACAGAAAGTGTTGGCGTAATTGAGGAACTCCTCAGGAAGGATGATTGGTCATGGGCAGCTCCTGTAGAATGGATAACCCATCTCATGCGATTAGCATTAAGTGAGAATTTCTTCAGATTTGAAGATCAACTATACTTGCAAGTCCATGGTACTTCTATGGGCAGTACATTTGCTCCCAGCATAGCCTGCCTCTATATGAGTCACTTTGAGGACCAATATATATGGTCTCAAAACCCTTATACCAACAACATATGTAAGTGGTATCGTTATATTGACGACATTCTTGTTATATGGAAAGGCGATGACAACAGCATTGACAACTTTGCTGGCTGGATCAATAAACTAAACCCCTATTTACACTTCACAGTGAATAGAAATAAAAAATCCATTCCCTTTCTAGATGTCAATATAATAACACACAACGGATTCCTGGAGAGTTCTTTGTATACAAAACCCACTGACAAAAACAGTCAATTGAGATTCAAAAGCGCACATCCACGGTCCTTGAGAGAAAATTTGCCTGTAGGACAATTTTTAAGAATCCGTAGAAACTACTCAAAAATTGATGACTATAAAAAAGAAGCAGAGATACTATCATCCAAATTAAGAGAAAAAGACTACCCTGTTAACATTATCGAAAAAGCAAAAAAGAGAGCACGTAACACTCCACGTGAAGCTCTACTGGAAGATAAAGAGAAAAAACTATTGCAACAAATCATCTGTGTTACCACATACAATTCGTCATCGAATGACATCAAGAAAATTATAAACAAAAAATGGCCAATCTTAACATCTAATAAATTGACATATGAAAAACCTATGTTCTCATTCAAAAGAAATCAAAGCTTGAGAGATGTCTTAATCCACACTGATTCGTACAAACCCCGAAGTGACAACCAGGGAACATTATGGAACACAACACCGGTGACAGGACATTACCCATGTGGTTCATGTGTGGCCTGTGAATTCACTGAACAAACGAGAACATTAGACTTAGGCCTACGCACTGCCTGGGAACAAAGATCCCACACTAATTGCAATTCAGAATCAGTGGTCTACCTCATTAAGTGCCCTTGTGGACTTATGTATATAGGTATGACAAGCCGAAAGATAAAAATACGCATCAGTGAACATAGGAGTACAATCAGAAGAGCCATTACAGCCACTCGACTAACTGCCCACTACGTTGAAAAACAACACAAAGACACGGACCTACAATGGACGATAATTGAACAGGTGAAAGGCACTGGTAACCTTCAAAAGAGACTTCTACAAAGAGAACAACGTTGGGTTTATCGTCTGAAAACCCATATCAATGGTCTTAACAATGGTATACCCTGGAGCCAATTAACTAAGTAAATTGAATTGTTCCTCACGTCCCCAGGACTCATCAATCAATGACCATTTGTCTATGGTGGGGCTGGACAGATATTGTTTATATATTTGATATAATTTTTGCGAATCACCATGATGTGGTGTAATCCAACTAACTTATTTAAAATTTAATTCCAACATTACAAAAACCTCACATAATTCTGGCCATGTCTTTTATGATATCCGTAACCAAAGATATTTCTATAATCCGTGCACACAAGAACATGATTCAACCATGTCCTTTTCCACGTAGATCAAATTAAGAAAATACATTTCCGAGATCGAATTAAGAAACTACATTCCGAGTTTCCACCGTACATTTATTGCACATATTAGCTTTCTTTTAATACAATGTAGAGAAATAGTCTCTCTTTACGAACTACAACTCCCACCCGTTTTCGCCCCGTCCTTCCTGCTCACGCAATGACGCATTACGTCATTGACGCATGCGTAAGGGCGTGACCCACGGCATCCAATGATGCCGCTAGGTGTTTACAAGTACAGACGCTCCGGGTACTATGGCTGCTCTGAATCTATGCCGAGGACCGGAACTGATAGGTAAAAGCAGGGTGAGACCTTCAATTGAAGTAAGTGCCTCTGCAAACAGCGCGTTCGAGAATATACTGCTAGCGCTCCTGTTTTATCATTCTCGAGCACGATTACCAAAGGTCATACCTTCACTAATCCAATCTAATAGGACCACCCACATGTTTCCCGGTCCTGTGTGCAGCAAGCCGACTTCCCTAATTGGGTACAGTATCATTCTACGTTTATATGCATGACCATTGGGTATATACACGTATAGTAGCAGATTTACAGAGTGTTTACTAATAGAGTGGTACGATTGAGACTAATAGGTTGGATGCATGTGGTATGCAGACTTTTCATATTCATGAATCACTTATGGACACAAAAGATCAGTATGCGAATCTGTTGCCTGCAAGACACGCACTCCGTCACGCAATCCCTGATATGTCACGGAGGCATGTACTTCTGTGGCACAGGTAGGGGTTGATACCTCTATCTAGGCACGCACTACAGTGTGGTGCATGCTCACAAAGTGGTTTTCGTTCACATCCACTTATGTCACTACAGATCAGTATTTTATGTTGTGCATTTTGTCTCTCTTCCCAGACGCAGCCTGGCAGTTGACACAAACAGCACACTACATACACTGAGGAGCAGCTACTCTGCCCTCATTACATTGTTAGGATAGGGAACCCCATCCTCTCCTTCCTTACATAAGGGGTTGCTATTGCCCTGAAGAAAGTCCCGGACCTTCATGGCCACGTTGGACTGAAACATGTTGGCACTAGGGTCTTAGGACCATAATATCCTGAAATGACCCAAATGTATAAATAATTGTTATACAGTATTTTATACTTCTCGGATAGACCCCAAAATAAAGGGACACCGGGGATCTATCTGGGTGATTTTATCTTACGTAAAGCCCCCTCATTGAAAATATCAGAAGAGCTTCCCAACACTGTGGTCGAGCCCACCCCGACTTGTAGAGGTCGGGGTGACCCGATGATGAAGCATGACACCACTAGGGTGTGTGAGGGTAATAAAAATAAACTAGTTTTCCCCCCACATATGTGGTTGTGCTAGTCATAACCTTATAGTACCTCTAGTCTTATCGCCCCTACCCTTTCTCTTCAGATCACAGGTACAGTTTCTTATAATTACTCAACTGACCACGTGGTCCACTGGAGTATTTTTTGCGTGCTAGAACTCTTTGGGAGGATATACTCCGGTAACCCCTCTCTTACCCTCCAGGCTACTGGATCACCCCAGTGCCTAATTGTGCTATTGCCCGATGTAGGTGGCCATTTACCGACCGGTAACGGCCGATTTCGGCCGTTACCGACCGGTAAATGGTCATTCATGATGTAGGGGCCCTAATTTACCGATTCAGTAAAGTTACCGAATCGGTAAATTTACCGATTCGGTAAAATACAGAATCGGTATTTTAACCGATTCGGTAACTTGGAGATGTAGGTGGGGCTCTTCTGAGTCCCACAGGCCTTACAGAATTGGTATTTTAACACCCAATCCGATTGGGTGGTAAAATACCGAATCCAGGTGTGCATGCACATGTCTGCATGCACACCTGTGCCATGTGACAGACAGACATGCCCTTAGGGCATGTCTGTGTGCCACATGTCACACGTGCCTGAATTGGGGGTGCTAGAGGGTGTCAAAGTGACACCCCTGCACCCTTGCCACATTCGGTAATTACCAAATCGGTAAATACAGATTCGGTAATGCCCATTCATTCCTATGGGCTTCAATGCCCATAGGAATCAATGGGCATTACCGATTCGGTATTTACAGATTCGGTAAATACCGAATCAAAACGATTTGGTATTTACCGAATCTGAAATACCTACATCACCCCCCCTCCATTTTACCACTTCTTAAATACCGAATCGGTATGATTCGGTATTTATGAAGTGGTAAAATGTATTTCCTTATTGCTGACCTTTGGGCAAATGGCATAATTTTTCCTGTGACCTGCTTCTCACACAAAGCAATAAGGGGGCTGATGTACAAGGAGTTAATGCTGCATTAGCAGCACTTTTACAACGGTTTTGCGGCGATATTTTTATTTCCATATGTACAAGCTGCCGTTAACCTATGGTAGCTGCAGTTTTCCGTCAAAAACATCCATCCTACTGATCGTCACTTCTGTTAGCAATAATGACATGCAATGGAGGCGTTCCATTGCAAAAATGGCCGCTAACCACACTTTGTGATATGTACAAGGGGATTCCTTAAGTTTGGAGGACCCAAAAAACTGCCTCTGACTGCAGTTAGAGTCAGTTTTTTAAGACCACGAAACAGCTGATCTTAAAAATGGAAATAACCCTTAGGGCCTCATTTCAGCAATTTTTGTGGCTGGACCGCACTGCAAGCAATGTTGCTGCACTGCCCTGAGACAAAACTACAGGGCAGGACAGCGCACCATCGTATTTCTGGGCCTCACTAATGAAATGTGTTGCAGTGCTGTGACAAAACAGTGCTGCACCGATTTTCACTAACCCTTCTTGCGACACTATGGATGCACTGTATTTAATGGACAGCGCTCCATGGCGCCAGTAATGACAGATATTTCCAGAATCCTGACGTAACTATCTGCGCTAAAGTTACTCATTGCTGCAGTAGTGTCAGAACCATGATGCAACTCCAACAATGCATGGGGCCAGTCTTTCCCTGTGGCACTGCGCCACCCTTATGCCTGCCATCATGCAGGCGTACGGTACTGAGGCAGTGCCATTTTTGAGGGGTGCCCGGGTGTCGGCGCAGTTGATGATCCATCGGTAGGGTTTGCGCACTGCGGTGTCATCGTCTGTAAGCGTTGGTGGAGTGGTGGTGCTGAGGAAGATGACAAGACGTACTTTGGTGGCCTTGATCCAGCTGCGAGGGGGCGATGATGGCAGGTGTGTACAGTGGGTATGGTGAAGGCATGATGTATACAATGATGGTCAGTCCAGGAGAGTCTGATGGTGTGGCTGTAGTTAAAGGCCCCAATGCTGGAGGAGACGTGCTCAACCATGTGTCCTGCTATGTGGCTTGCTGTGGTGATTTGCTGCTTGAGTTAATGTAGGGGAGCTACTCCTGGAGAGGGTAGTGTTCTGGTCACTGGGGTTGTCCAGGTGGAACTTGAGTTCACCGAGTCGGATGTCGTCGGTGGAAGGGAGAGTCTGTGTGCAATGAGGTCTACAATGGTATCAGAGAATGGGTGTCCATGGTCCGGGAGCCTGCAGATGAGGATGGGGTTGGGGTAGGTCCAGATCTGGAAGTTGATGTGTTCCATGGTCACCGTTGTTGGGTCATTAGATTGCGTAGTCAGTTGGGGTGTAGTTCTGTAGGTGATGGCAGTGCCTCCGCTGGTCTGGGTGGTCCTTGCGGGTGATTTAGTAGCCATCGAGGATTGCGATGGCGATGTCCGGTCCAGAGCAGATGTTGGTCCTGGCAGGGGATGTGGTATCCAGTGTTGATGGCGAGGAGGGTACTGGCGCTGTAGAGGTAGAGTGTCCGAGAGGAAGGGTCCTTGATGCTGAGCATGGTCCAGAGGCAGATGGACACAGACGGGCTTGCCTATGGCTTGCCTTTAGCATCGTAATGCCTTTGAAACGCAAATCCAACAACGCAGGTACCTTTACATCATTCCATTACAACGCATTGTGAGGTCAGTATTGGGGTATTTTAAATGTTTCAGGTGTCAGAGATGAAATGTGGGCGTATTAAGGGATAACATTTTACTTTTGGGGTATGTTTTGGCGTCAGTCATGAAAATTGGGGTGTGCATTTGGGTCAAATACTACATTTGGGGTGTGCATTTGGGTCAAATATGATTTTTAGGGAATGTTGTGGGGGCTCAAAGATGAATTTTAGAGATTGGGGGTTGCTTTGGGGTGAAAGGGTAAGTTTTAGGGTTGCACCCACTGAAGTGGGAATAGTAATGTTTACATCTCCACAATCGAGCACCTTGCCTACTGTTTCAATATGCCTAGTATTAGTATGCATGGAAAGGAATGCAATATAATTAGGCCTGGGCGAAGCACTACGCTAGTGCACGTAGCACAGTGCGAACATGCGTAGTGCAGCGTAGCGTAGTGCAAACATGCGTAGTGCAGCGTAGCGTAGTGCAGCGTTCATTTTTTGCTTGTTCGCGGTCCTGAACGTCATGTTCGCGACCGGGAGCAAGAAAAATTACATCCCGGGGCGATTCTCAACGCAGGGAGGTAAGGTTTCTCATTGTGAGTGGTTGTGCATGCTCACGACCGCTTTCAATGAGAAACTGCCAGTTCGCGTTGAGAAAGCTGCAGCTCGAGTAATAATCTACTCGAGCAGCAGAAAACTACAGCTTGCACTGTGCAAGATGCCGTTTTCAATGATTGCACAGTGCCGGATGCTTGTCCGCACTGTGCAATCATTGAAAACGCATCTTGCACAGTGTGAACATGCTACTACGCAGCTCGCGTAGTGCTACGTGAAGTTCGCGTAGTGAGAAGGGCACTTCATGTAGCTTCGCGTAGCGCTACTACGCGAACTACGCCCACCCTTAGATATAATGGTATGCATCGTAACTCCTTATATACATTTGGCACACCAGTGGAACGCCTGCTGCACATGTCCTTTCAGCGGCCGCAATTAAGAAGTGCTGTGAGGGGGACTGGAACAGCTGGGATGTGGGAAACTCCAGAAAGAACACTGGATGGGACATGGATGCAGGGGTGTGTGTGAGCGGGTGTTGTAAATATTTAAATGAGAAAAATCTTACCTTGAGGCCGGATCCTGTGTTTTCATTGAACTGCTCTCCTGAGTCTGCTCCCAGGAACAGGAAGTAGTCAGCCAAGCTCCCTTCCCTAAGCCAATCACAATGCTGCAATGCAGCATTGGGATTGGTCATTGGTGCTGAGATGAGGCGTTCAGCCAGGGGCTGCAGGCGTGGGCATGTTCTCCATGCAGACTTCAATACAGCCTGCATTGTGAACAGGACAGTGGGCATGACTCCTTTGTGTGGCCTGAGTGGGCCGATCAAACAGTCACTGCACACTTGAGTGGGCATGCCACTCTTCCCCTGCCCTGCTCTGTGTGTGGGGCAGCTCTACTCACCCTCCCGCCCGCAAAGGAAAGATGGCACAATAACATCATGTGATGATTGTTCCTCTTCTTGCACTGCTTGGAAGCAGTGGGGTGACGCTCTTCCACCATAGAGGATGAGCCGACACTAGGGGTGCATCATCTACTGGCGCTAGGCCTGAGCGACTTGACCCCCGGGCCTCCTTCACTACATGTCCAAACTTCTCCATCCCTGAACATTTCCAGAGTGGCTCAATCCTCTAAACTCACTTCAAATCTGTGACTAACAAAGCAGAAGCTCCAGCCAGGTGGGATTTCACAAGCGTGGGTACAGCAGTCACCGCCAAGTCTGCTGGTGAACCTGGCGATGCAGTTGATGCAGCTGGGGCCCTTTAGGCGTGAACTTTCAATGCTCCCACAACACAAGTTTAGCGCAGCTCGGGCCTCACACTCCATAGCGTCTGGCCAGCTAACCCTCATCTGGCCTGTGATGCAGAGAGGTGCCGTGGTAATCCTCTCGGTGTAGTGGTGGATCGTAGTATGCGATGCAGACATCCCTTTGTTGGTGCACACTCCAAAAGGCACAAGGTGGTCTTCTCACACAGGTCAGCAACATGTCTCCATGCAACCGGCCAGACTTCACCGCCAGGTAGGGGGAATTGCCGCCCCTCAATGTCTACCACCACTGCTCATCGACTCCATAGCTCCTACTCATCCCACTCCAGGCTTCAGGTGCAGGTACAGGTCTAGCGAGGTATCCAGGCTTCAGAAGCAGGTCCAGCGAGGCACCAGGCTCCAGACGCAGGTCCAGTGACACATCCAGGCTCCAGACGCAGGTCCAGTGACGCATCCAGGATCTCATCCTGGTCATCCTGGGTGTTGGGTGGCTACCTCAGTGTGGAGTCTGCCCACAATGGAGAAGGGTAGAGGTGCCTTCAAGGGAGTTTGTTTGAATAGTAATTAGTGATTTAAACTAACTTTTTAGAGTAAATTAATACTCCTTACATGAAATCAATTCAACAAGAAATTAGATAATTAATTGTATGTAGTTACAGTTTGATCAAAAACACATAAACACAACATAAATAACAAACACAAAGGTGTATTTAGAAAAATGGAGTTTATCAAGTGGTAAAAAGGTCAATGATTTCATATACAGATAAGGTTAACTCAAAATTGATTAGGTCTGCAGGTAAAGAAAAAATATACTAATGGATAACTTAACAGAACCTAAAAACACCTATCAGGCCTGCAGGTACAGAAAAAATATTCTAATGGACCTCCACCTCATCCTCTCCATGTCACATTTACTTTGATTGTGAATAGGTGTTTTTAGGTTCTGTCCTCAAAACGAGGAAAAGAGAGCTCCAGGAGAAAGAGTGTGACAAACAATCCCTGGCACACAAACATCCAATAACAAGCTTTTCTGGGAAACTGTCACCTCATCATTTCTAAAAAGTGAATCATTACCAAAATGATTGTCCATTGTTAGTTGTGAAGAATGGGTGTTACATTTATCCAGTATTTTTAATCCATCTGACCATGATGTTTTTAGACCTTCTAGTCCAACGCATTGCAAGTGGCAGTAATATCCCTAAATATTATGCTTGACGAGGTTAACTTAGGAATAATGGGTAGTAATAGAGGAAAAGCCCCGGGTCCTGATGGGGTCCCAATAGAAGTCTATAACATAATACTGGATCTATGGGGACCAATATTTACTAGAGTTTTCAACATTGCAGTAACCAAATGCACACCGAGTACATGGGGTCAATAGGTTATTATCCCCATTTATAAAAAAGAGAATATTTTGGAAGCTAAAAATTACCACCCCATTTCCCTCTTAGACTTGTCAATAAACGTGATGAGTAAAGTTTTACTAGCAAGACTGGAGGAGTGGGTGAAAGAGAACGAAATGTTATCACCAGCACAATATGGTTTTAGAAGAGGGCTAGGTACGACAGAGCAATGTATTAACTTAGAGCTTTTAATAGGTAAATATATGTGCTTAAAACAAGGGAGTTTATATCTATGTTTTTCAGATCACATTAGTGTTTTTGATCTTGTTGACCATGCTATCCTTTGGCCAGTTCTGCTCAACGTTGGAGCCCCAAAACCATTATATTATTTCTTGCCAGGTTGTACGATAGATTGACAACTAGAGCCTGGTATGGTCAATGCAGTGAGTGCACCCCTAACTTTAAGGGCAAACAAGGCATCCGTCAAGGCTGTGACTTAGCACCATTGCTTTTTACTTTATTTATAAACAAAGTCGACAAAACCCTCAAATCAGTGCAGGTGGATACACCTCAAGCTGCAGGTCATGCTATACCGGTTCTGCTTTATGCAGATGATGCTGTGCTTTTGTCTAGAACTTCGGTTGGCCTACAGCAACTAATGGATACGTTTGAAGCTTTTATTACCAGTAGGAAGTTGTTAGTCAACAAAGCAAAACATTTACTATGATATGCGGCTTAAAACCCAAGAAACCAAAAACATGTTATATAGATAGCACTATAGTGGAAACTGTTAACAATTTTTGATGCTTGGGGAAAAATATTTCAGGTAAGGGAAGTTGCTCACATAGATTAACTAATGTCAGTTAAAGATGCTAAAAAGTACACATGGGGTCATCCAATTTGCATCTAAATTGGTAGACCACCATATCAAGGATATGATAGATATTTATAAAGCGAGATGAACTTCAATTACATTATATGATGCCCGGGTGTGGGGCTATAACACCAGTCAGGCAATATAAATAGAGGAAAACTCTTTCCTAAAACATCTCTATGCCTGCCCACGTCCGCATCTTTAGAGATAGTACACCAAGAAGTGGTAATAAGGTATTTATCAGATTTGATTCTATCCAACCCTTAATGCTCTGGAGATCCATTTGGGCCAAGGACGAGATAAAATGTACCTAAACTATTATCTGGGATTGTCTGCAACTTCAGTTGTGCTTGATGCTCTACCAGTCCTGCATAAAGTCTGTATGTTCGGTGTCTGTGGGTGGGGTGGCTCTGCAAGCTTCTAAGCCCCAAAGGGTTTCTTCATAATCCACCGGGAAGGGTCTTTAAACTGTAAAACTGCAACCCCGACTCTCCTATAGAATTGTACGTAACACGCAGTTGTGTTCTCACTCTGCACTTGTTCTCCATGGGGTCCCTCCTTACTCACCTTGGGTAGTTCCTTGGGGTCCCAGCGATCCTAAATCCTCTAGACACTGTCTTTACTCAAGTTGTGGTTCTTACACCACTATTTTAGTATATGGTTTTGGTCTCCCTCTGGAGCCCATGATTTATTAGTGCTACTTACAATTGATTCTGTGCTATGGTATTGTGTGGTTTGTGTTTATCTGCATGTAGCAGATAATGTGAGGTATTTAAAGTGTGTTATAACAATAAATACATAAGTGTATAACTACTGTGTGGTTTTCCTTTCATTCAACCAATACTATAAGGTTGCATTCTGGAGAAACAAGCTGCTTAACATTCATTCAAGACTAAGCCTGAAGGCTGCTCTCCACAGCTTCCACTTGGATAGTCTTCCCAGGTTATCTTTGACCTCCTAAATCCCCCTAAGTGTTGTTTAGACTTATACAAGGGGCCCACGTTAATTAGTGGACAGCATGTACCAGGCCAACTTCTCAGACTGGACTAAAAGTAAGAAATGCCCAGGCTACTGAGGACTCAACTTCTGAACGGGGCGTGGCCTCTGTAGATGCTAGACAGTGCAGTAGCAATAATAATAGTTAACCAGAACATAATGAGATTTTTTGTTACAGTGGTGTTGACTGAACATATCAAGGTGGAGACACCTGATACTATTGTAAGTGCCCCACACCCGTTGTATGAAATATAACACTCCAAATTGAGGGGGACAGACCAAGGAAAGTTAAAGGTCTCTTTTGGAAGAAAATGACTAATGGATAAAATATCCTTTTGGCTGAGAAAGAATGAACATCTGAGTTATGAATTGCCCAGTGGGAGAAACTATATTTTTACCTGCTTTCTCTGCTCTCATTTCAAAATCACTCCAATATTCGTATGCACAGGAGTGGGCAGTAGCACTGGTTCCTGCATTATATCACAACTATGTAGGTTGGGGTGCTGAGTCACCTCAGCATGTAATCCCTATAAAAATGACTCGAACTCCACAGAGACAATACCCAATAAAACAAGATGCGAAAAAGTAAGTCAGGGAGATCTGAGACCAATTTGAATATCAAGGTGTAATAGAAATTTGCACCTCTTCTATGATTAATCCTGTTTCCAGTAATGAAACCTAATAATTCATCATTTTTAGACTACAAGCATTTGAACACTTGCAAAAAGACATTTGCAGTACAAAATGCACACAGAGCGGCATTGATGAATTACATTGGGCATAAAAAATACAAAACAACACTAAATATCTTAAATGGATTCTTTTGCCAAAATATAGCATGAGCGTGGATATTTGACAGCATTCTCAGCCCTAGGCTCTTAGCTTCAATTCTGTTGACTGCCCCAAGGGCATAAGAATAGCCATGGTCATCAAAATGTTGGCATGCACGTTGAAGGGAATTCATTGGCTTATGAAGCCACCAAGGCGACAATGGGAACTACTACCGTAGCTGCAATTACTCGTCTCGCGTAAGAATTGATGCCCACATGTTAGTAGCTGTCATTGTTTCATGTAAAGTCAGCTTAGCTGTACCAAAATGTTTTCCACTCAGGTACTCCTACAAGTTAGATGCACAAAATATTTTGTATGCTCAAATTCAAGGAGTGCGGGATAGAGTAATACCAAACATGGATCGCAGATTAGGTTTAATTTTAGCTGCACACGAAGGTATGGGTTCAGCAAACGCAGGGATTAATGCAATGGTTTCACTACAGAAACAACAATATTGGTGGCCAGATTTCACGAAACAGACAAAAACATTTGTCCTTAAGTGCGGCATCTGTCAGCAGATGAAGGGTTCCACCATAGCATATCAAGTGCAAACATCACTACTGATATCAGACAGACCTCTTGTGTGTGTCTATTTGGACCACAGCGTCCCCTTACAATCCAATGGGGCCTACAAGTATATCTTAGTGGCAGTGGACTCATGTTCTGCATTCCACTAGGTTTGGGGTTAGCGCTCGGCTGACGCCCGAGCTGTTGTAAAGAATTTGCAAGTCTTTAAAGGGACATATGCAATTGGCACATTACCTTCCGATCATGGCAGCTCTGTGTTTAGCTCTCAGGCTTACAGGGGGGCCATGGGAAGTTTGAGTGTTACATTGCGGTACTCATCTCTGTATCATCCCAAAGGGAAATTTGATTGTGGAGCAGAAAAACTTTGACTTAAAGCAATCCTTAACAACAAGGTTATTAGGCTTGAGCGCTAGTTGGGTCATTCACCTATACAGGGTCCAGTGGGTACTTAATAGTATGCCAAGAAGTTCCCTAGGAGGCTGTACTCCTTATGAGGTCCTATTTGGGATGAGAATGAGGGTACCTGAGCTTGATTGTGGCAGCACAGTGGTGGATGAAAAAACATTTAACATTGATAACCGTTTGGCTGTTTCACAGGAACTCAATGAATTCCGGGCACTACAAAGCAACGTTCAAGTAAAATGCCCACCACTGAGGAAGTAAAATTAGTAACTGCAGGACCTGCCTGAGTTCCAAAAGTCAGAGACCTGGCCCGGGAAAAGAATTTGGACAAGAAAGAATTTAGGCCATCATACAGAAAGCCTGTAATTGTCCTCGCTGTCGAAGAAACAAATACAGTACTCCTTCTGCCTTTTGCAGGTAAGACAGAAAAGAGATTTGTCTCCATTGATCTGATCAAACCACACCATGTGGCTGATACTGAATAGCAGGCTGTGTGGGATCCTGGATAGCCGCTGATCTCTTCTCACTACCATACAGGAGGTTCAGACAGAAAGACTAATAACATTTGAAGATTCTACTCTACGGAATAACAGAGTTGCCAACAATGGAATGGAACTTGTGCCTATTAAAAGTAAACAAGTAACAAAGCACAATTGAAACACAGATTTCAGTTCGGCTTCATACCAACATCTATGTGAATATGCCTCAAAACAAGTCATCTGCAAGTTCAACTAAACCTGCTGTGCTATCAAAGATAGATCAAATTGCGTCTGGCTATTTCTTTGATTTTGACACCTTCTCTCTGGATCCAAGTGAACCTGAGACACCGCCCACTCTAGTTTCTCGCAAAAAACAACTTCATGCTTTCTACCTTAGGCTGAAAAAGACTTACCTAGTTTCAACTTAGCTACAGCTTTGAAAAGCACTTCAATCAATCAATCAATCATAACACTTGTATAGCGCGCTACTCACCCGGAAGGGTCTCAAGGCGCTTGGGGGAAGGGGTCCGCTACTGCTCGAACAGCCAGGTCTTGAGTTGTCTCCTGAAGGCGAGGTGGTCCTGGGTCAGCCGAAGGTGGATGGAGAGGGAGTTCTATGTCTTGGCCGCCAGGTAGGAGAAGGATCTGCCTCCGGCAGTGGCTCTTCGGATACGTGGTACGGCGGCGAGGGCGAGGCTAGCAGACTGTAGCTGGCGGGTGGGCGTGTGGAAGGTCAGGCGGTCGTTGAGGTACTTGGGGCCCAGGTTGTGGAGAGACTTGGTCTGCTGTTCCTAGTCTTGGTCTACTGTTCCTAGTCCTCTGGATAGGGTTAGTGACTGTCTTTTTCTTACTACTGAGTGGACATTATCTCCCGTAGCTCTATGCAGCATCACATGTAAACTTGTGTCCTCCACATTCATCATCTCATTATGAACAAAGAGAACTGTCCTTTGTGAACATTACAGCAGTTCCTGTTCCTGAAGGAATAATTTGGAATAGGGTTTCATATGATGTATTTGGTCCCACTTAACTTTTGAAAATACCACATGTATTTAAAATTTCTCTAAAATATATCATCACCTCCAGTACATTCACTACCAATTGGGATTTTGAAACTGTATATAGTATGCTGTGTGATTTACAATAATCTGCATTTTTGAAAAACGTATGTTGATTCGTCTGATTTTGACACCATGTCTTGTTACCAACAATATGGTCCTAATTTTTTTTTGCATTAAAAAAAACACACGTAATGTTTTCACATACCACCAATGGGAACATTGCCCAACACTATCGAAAGGTAGTTCACAAATGTTTGCACAAATATTTGCTTATTTTTCTTGGTTTAACACATCAGATCCACGCTCATATTATTATGAGCTTGCACCTACATCTGCAAAGAAAAATATGCTTACTAATACAAAACAGATATACTCTACATCCTTTATTTCCCAGCTGTATGAACTGTAATTTGAGTTGCGGAAAGACGCTACAGACATAAAATCAGTCCAGGGGACCAAGGAATGGCAGGTTCTGGGAACTGAGGCATTATTTAGAGCATGCCTCATACCACAGCAGATTATTTACCTGAACAACACTGTGCAACAGACTTCAAGTCTTGGGTTAGCCAAGATTAAGGACTTGAACACATCTCGTATTCACTCACTTTCACAGTTTGTGAGATGTCAAAATTATACAGAACAATGTGAGGGTACATTAGATGACATCATGCATGACATTTCATACAATTGATCAGACCCCAATTGGAAGGGATTGTTAGCTTGGCCTAGCGACACAAACAAGTGTCATTCAAGATTCAAGGGTATCACCGAAGGGTTTAGTATTCTTAGGTCTGAACTATGCAATATAAAACAAAAAGCATCCAGGGTTGTGACATCAAACATTTTGTTGGGAAGTTATGGCTAGATTGCCTAAGAACCTCAACACTGTTGCAGATTAAAAATCACTGCACCTTACTCTTAGATGACATGGATTCAAGAGATGTCTCACTAGGTCCCGGAATCATGTAGTAAACGCTTCTTATACACTATTTACAATGAAGTTTGGAAAATCTCTCAACAGGAACCTGCAGAGAGATTGCGTGAAATTGATAGAGTTAACTTAGAAAAGGCTTTGGCCCTGGTTGACAATGGAATGACCACAGTAACACCCAGGATTTATTAAGTGGGCAGCATTATGGGGCAGATTTATGAAGGGCTTGCGCCACGTTTACGCCGCCGTTGCGTGACGCAACGGCATGGAAACGTGGCGCATCCCTGCGCCCTATTTACAACGTGACGCATCTAGGAGATGCGTCACGTTGTACAGCACTGCGCCATGAGGAGGCATTCCTGCGCAGGGGGGGCGTTCCTGCGCAGGAACGCCTCCTGAAAGTGGCTGAGTGAAATCTATGAGATTTCACTCAGTCACTTTCAGGGCAATGCTGCGTCAAAACCCTGCGCCTGCTTGAAGCAGGCGTAAGGCTTGAGGCAGCATTGAAAGAATAGGCCCCCCCAGAGCATTGCTGGAGCTGCTTCGCGCTTGCGAGGCAACTCTAGCAATGCGCCACATTTCCGGCACAGATGCGTCACGCATCTGTGCCGTTTTTGCCCCATGGTGCGCTGCATCATAAATGCGGCGCACCATGGGTGGCGTAGCTGTGGCGCACTGTGGCGCATGTTAACTGGCGCATCCCTCGGGATGCGCCAGTTAACATAAATCTGCCCCTATGTCTTTAGCAATAAATTTAATGTTACAGGATCTGTTCATCTTACAACATAGGGAATCACAGTTACGATCCATTCTATTATTAAGCTGGACACTACAATCTGCATTCTGATTATGTTCCCTGTGATATATTAACAGTATGTCTCTATTCTCTGCATATAATCTATCAGAAAGACAGAGAAGAATGGCACAACGAGATTCAAAATATACAATGCTGCAGATCGAAAAATGTGGCAGAGTTACTATACACAGAATGGTTAATTCATGGCCATATAACAGTGCCAGTAACAACTTCCCAATTTCAATATTGCCTAGAATACCAACAGGTAGGCAGATATGAAGCAATGGGTAGGGAGGACTTCATCCATGAATCTTGGGAATCACTGTATAGATTTAGATGCAGGAATGGGACACTGAAGTGTTTATCAGAGGCAACGACTGCTAGACTTCATTAACCTGGTCTCTAATTTGCCAGTATATTTTTTCTTCACAGGGTTTGCAATGGTTTTATTTGTATTTATTTATTTATAAAGTTTTATATAGCGCAAACTTGATCCCGAAGGATATCAGAGCGATTTACAATTTGAGGCAAAGGTAACAAATCAGAACATTAGTGTAGTTAATCAAAACAAAAACAGTCTAACAAGACTCAATAACATTCCACTTCCTTTTTAATACATATCTTAATAATTTCTGAAGTTTTAAATTAATTCTACAACTGAAAATTCTGACATATTTGCTGTAAAACTCATTTTTAAATAACAAAGCAGAAACACCCAATATAGAGGAAGGCTTGAGAATGGAGTCAGGAATAACAATCTGCAGCCCCCTTCTATAATAATAAAGTGTCCTGTAGATGCAGGAAGTGGGTGCAAGCACACCCCAGGAGCACTTGATATGGTTGTGGGACCCATTTGGGGTTTCAAAACGTACATTGAAACAAGCCTTCAGCATAGGTTTTACACGTTATACAGGCTACAAATGTCTGAACATTGCCATTGTTGTTTTTACTAGGGCTTTAATTATGGGTTTTTTTCATTTTACCGTGCGAGATTCAGGTCTGCTGATTACTTTTGCGGTTGCCTGAAAATGTCCATCCAGCTTGGCAACATAAGTTATCAAACTTCAAAAAATCATTGCAAACACGTGGCATAAAAGGACCGTTCAGTTTCAAACTTATCCTATCATTTAAAGGATCCCCAGCTGCCAGGATTAATCATGCAGTCAGGCTGCTCTCGAATTGGAGTTACATAATGCTGAATAACCAAGGTTGTTGTGGAATACTTCCAGGCATCTAGTCACAGTACGTTCCAGGGTTACTTGTTGTATGCAAGTATTGTTTTCACTGACCCACACAGTCAGGGATGCACTGTTAAGGCCATTGTTGAATGTTTCCTTTATATGGTTTGGTTCTCTGAGCCAACTGAAAGCCATGTTTTACAAAAGGATTTGCCATTAACCTCAGCCTGAGAAACTTTTGATCTTCAGGTTGCAAGGTCCTCAGCTGAGGTACAGGCACTAGTATTAACATATGAACAGCATATCTTTAACATGTCTGATTCGAAGGGTATAGCACAAGTATTAAAAACCATAGGTTCTGGACAGTTAAGCACCATTCAGGCAGTCTTCAGAGAGATTTCCACTTTCATACACTTTGTATTGCAAAGCTTTTTTGCAAGGCTTCCGCTAATCCTTCTACTGGTAGTGGGAATCCTGATTTTTATTTTTCTGCTATGCAATGGATGTCCTAATCACCAAAGAAATGGAAAAATAACTCTTGGAGATATGTTGCCTTGATCGCATGGTACTCCATCTTGGCACACCTAGACTTCGGGAGCTATGGAAGTCTTGGTCACTATTATTCTGACCAGCCTGTTCTCCTCTGCCTATTCTGCGGACAAGAATGTGTGTTGGACGTCTGTCTATCACTTTCATCCATTGCGCCACCAGATGTGGATGCATTGCTGGACCCGTTAAAGACCCATGTAGTACAGTGCCCTCAACGTATTCCCATGTTGATGTCGGCATTCTTAGAGCAACTACAGGATACTTCAGCTCCTGTTGGATTGACACCACCTCTACTACAGGCAAACAAGGTTAGGATGTTTCAAATGCTTCCTCAGCATTGGCTGTGGGAACAGAAGAAAATCACCTTCTCTCGATTGACCTGATCTATGAGGCGTTACAGGGATCGTCGTCTGCGAAGGCAAGCAGCAGTGATGTTGTGTCTCCCACACAGAATACATAAACATTTGGCTCTCTGTGTGCTGAAACAATTCAGCCTCTTTTCCAAAACAACCGAAATTGGAATATTAAAACAATTGTTCATTTCTCGCTGATACAGAGCACCATGGCATTCAGGCGTACTCAGTTGCTCAAACTATATATGAACATATTTTAAATGACTTATATAACTTTTTTTACATATGTAAAGGACTTATAAATGTTTTTAAGCATTTTTAGAAGAACCATATCTTTGCTGGGACTGTAGTGTAGTTCCTAGTTTCCCACTAGGCCCTGCGCATTGGAATAACATAAACAGTAGTATAGACGTGGAACTGCGGATATTCCAGGCCTCCACTGACTATGCTAAACTTAATTGGGTTGTGTTACCAACTAGCTCAGAGGTCACTGGAAACTTTCTTCTCTGCATGGGAAGTGATCAGCTTCCTTGGCACAGACAAGAAGGGATTCAGTTTTCCAACAACCGTGCAACATGACAACTTTGCTCCTCAGATCAAGAGTCAATCTCTAGGGTCGTGTGAAACAATAGACATGTTTTTCACTCAGTCAGTCTAGTGCAGTTTACTTTCACGGTATGTAGAGAATAGAGAGACGGGCGTGTATCAATAAAGGTTAATATTTATTGAACAGTCTTTCTTCTCGTACAAGAGAAATGTATTGCCACAATTGCAATAACTGTTATTATAAAAAGTACGTACAGTAAGATAAGCATTGCGAAATAGAACTGTAAAAGCATTGATATGGTTTCTTAGCCATACAATGGTTTAAAAGTAATAAAACATATATACAGTCATATATACATTAGGCTAACATACTCAACTGGTGCTTCTAACTAAGCCTACCCCAGTGTGCCTGACCTAAGCCTAACACGTGAGAAGGGGAGTAAGTAAGTAGCTTAAGTTAAGTTGGTTTTGCCAAGGTTTGTTTCAAGAATTCTCGTCTAAGGGTTTAGTCAACACCATACCTCTGAATAGAATGATGGAGGATTGGTATCTCCTTCAGGGGTCTCTCTCGATATCCCAGTCACCTGCGAGGGTAAACCGGAAGCGCCGGGACTGGATTTCTCAGCACGAGAAATGCAGCGGCTTCTCTCAGCGCGTCGAGGAAGGAGGCGGGGGACAGCGTCCGCGGGCAGCTGGGCTGGATGTCTTCGCAGAGGACGGCTGCTCGGCTCCTCAAGCGTACTGCACCATAGGTCGCGCTTTAGCGGCGATAATGGTAATCAGTAGCTTCACCACCACAGGATAGCAGGCTGCAGCGACAGAGTGCTAGTTTTTACCAACACGGGGTCATGCAGGCAGCTGGCATCAGCAACAGTAGCTCTCGCTCATTGCTTAAGGCAACGTTGGTAATATTTATACCTGACAGGTGCCGGGTTTGACGCAAGTTTGCTGGACATAAGACGTCAATTAAAGATGTCACTAGGAAGTGACAGTTATCAGTTGCTCATTAGAGTTCCATTACTAATCAAAACATAGCAAGCGGGGATTTCCAGGTTTGCTAAGTTTTTATCTTGTTGAAGAACTCGGAGTGTTATCTAGGAATATCAGATAGTGACTGCTGCTCTGTCATTGCACTAATTGGTCGCAAAGGAAGTAGCAGAGAGTCATGCTGGAATGTGGCTCTGTTCGTGTGAGGCCAGAGATGACTTTTCAGAAAATCGCACTTGAACGGTTATGCCAATATAGGGAATAAATGGGTTTATAGCCGAATAGGGGCATAAGGTCACAGTTTCGATCAGGAACCTAGATAAGCACGCAACAGGACAGGCAGAGGAGAAGACTTCCATGCTGACATGTTGTCACAAAAAGCTGTGGTGCCTGCTCGCCGGGTGTCCATCTCAAGATCAAGACAGGGTCCTTCATTCTCTCATTTCAGGTAATGGGGTTGTCCAACCTAGAGGGATTCTTGGCTATACAGCTACCTACATGCTAGGTACATTTAGGTACATCTAGATGGGGTTAGCATCATCAGAGTGTGCACTATTACTGTCATGTATTTATATGCCTGCATATATTCCTTGTTTTAGCACCATGGTAGACTTCTACCATCTATTTACTGTGTTAGTGCTTATAACAGTATACATCTTTTTTGTTTTATGGTTGTTTCAACACACATTTTTTACACATGACGCTGGTTCAATAAATGTTTATTGATATTGTCTCCATTATTTTTTCTGGGTATCTTTCTGAGACAAAGTGAACAAGAGTGACTGAGCAACAAATACGGGTTGTCATGTTTGATAGTTGCCAGAAACTATTCTCTCCTTGGTAAGATGAGAGTAACAAATACTGTACTGTTTCCACAATCCCTGGGGGAATTGGGTTGTCATGTTTGATAGTTGCCAGAAACCATTCTCTCCTTGGTAAGAGGGTTTCATAATGGCACTGTGAGCTAGCTGGTATACAGGTGAACGGACCCGGTACGGGGTCTGGAATCAGTCTGGACACTGATCCCACAGTTTATGTTGTCTAAACATGGAGGTCAATGCAAAAACAACAATTGTTGGACGGAATGTTGCACAATGGCAAAACATTCACCCCCAGTCACAGATCTGGGTTTAATCCATCGTTATTTTGCTCACCACACCACCCGAGTTCAGACATGGCCGTATGCAAATCAGTCTTGACCCTGTGCCTCATGGGAACAGTCCAGCCCAAACTGCCAAGCCAAGTCTTCCCTGGACCGGAATCAAGCATCCTAGGACCGGATTCTGGCTATCAGCCTTCTTCAGGCAGGATAGCTTGATTCCAGTGGCATGGAGAGCACGGGACTCACGTCTGAGCATACCCGTCCCACTCAGGGTGACAAATGCAAAAACAACAATTGATGGACGGAATATTGCACAATGGCAAAACATTCACCCCCAGTCACAGATCTGGGTTTAATCCATTGTTATCTTGCTCACCACACCACCCCAGTTCAGACATGGCCATATGCAAATCAGTCTGACCTTGTGCCTCTTGGGAACAGTCCAGCCCAAACTGCCAAGCCAAGTTTTCCCTGGACCGGAATCAAGAATCCTAGGACCGGTTTCTGGCTATCAGCCTTCATCAGGCAGGATAGCTTGATTCCAGTGGCATAGAGAGCACGGGACTCACGTCTGAGCATACCCAGATCATACATAGATTTATAGAAACTGCACAACACATGAGACTAAGATTTAGAGAAATGATGCAATTGTGAACTCTGCACTTTATCTTCCACTTGCATCATAATTTTTGGAAACATTTAGAGGCTGATTACGATGGTGGTTGGAAAGCCTCCGGCAGCCAATCTGATTCCCCTAGACCGTGTAAGAACCCATGCGACCGACCCAGTCAAAACTATTCCAACCAACCAAAAACGATGCTCATGGTCGGTAGGGGAACGGTTCGGTAATTCCGTAATGGTACTGACCAATATTCAGAGAATCCGAGTAGGTCGGTGCCGATTTGTACAGCTCAACGGACTGCATTTTCAACCAACTGATTACGATGTCGGATTCCGACAGCCTTTATTAGTCGGTCTGTCCAAAATCAAAAGGCTTGTTGGAAATTGACTTTGGGGGCCCCTGGCAGGCCTCCATTCATCCTGAGTTCTCCTGTTTTGGGTCAAGGGGGTACCCAAAGGACCACCCCTGTGAAAAAAAGCAGTTTGCAGGCACCCTGGTGTGCCAGCAAGGTTTTCCACGGACACTCATTTTCCTCATAGGAGCCTGTGCTGTAGTTCAAAACACAGGTTCCCATTGAAGTCAATAGGAATCCTTCGAAACAGGGATCAGAAGCGTCATAATCGGTCGGAATCATTGTCTGATTTGGTCAGAACTGAATCAGACAAGGATTCGGGCTGTTTATTTTCCGACCAACATCATAATGAGGCCTTAATGTGAGTAACTATAGTTCTCCTAAAATGGCTACTGTGTGCATCATAGTCCTGCTTCTTTTTTTATTATACAATCTCTTCATCCAGTCAGACCTACTCTCCATCTACTCCATATACTCTCCATCCTCTTGTGGCATCGAAGAATGTTTCTGTTTCTCTTCCTTTACAACATGATCTGATTGCAGGAGCTAGTTAAGGTCAGTATATTTCTAAATGATTCTATTGCCACTTATTTACAGTACCAGGTGAGTCCTGTATCTCAGCACGGTATCACCCATGTGGTGATCCAGGTACCGTTGTACTGCGAGTACTGCATGTCAGGTTTGATGTGTATGAGTAGAATCATGTATTAGCAGTGGTTTGACAGTGGGTGCTACAGTACAGAACTCCAGTCTAAAAGAATCACCTGTATAATCTCACCACTTGGAAGCTGGCGAGCCCCTTCACAGAGTTGTCTATGCTCATCAGTCACAGTGTTGATTATGCTTATTAGTCACCGAGTCTTCAGTGCTCATCATTCACAGTGTTTATGATGTCATAGTCTTCCATGCTCATCAGTCACAAACTCTTTGATGCCCATCAGTGACAGAGTTTTCTGTTCCCTTCAGTCAAAGAGTCTTTGATGATCATTAGTCACATAATCTTGATGCCCATCAGTCACTGTCTTTGATATTCAATGGTAACAGCCTTGGATGCCCTTCAAGCACATGATCTTTGATGCCCATCAGTCACAGGGTTTTTGATGCTCATAAGCCATAGAGTTTTTGATGCCCATCAGTCACAGGGTCTTTGTTGCTTATCAGTCACAGAGTTTGTCAAGGGACTTGGATAAATACCAGTAACAGAGTCTTTGATGCTGATCACTCAAAGGGTCCATAAAGTCCACCAGTCACAGAGTCTTCGATGTCCATCACTCACAGGGTCTCTGATACTTATGAGTCCCAAAATGTTTATCCCAATCAGTCACAGAGTGATCACAGGGTCTTCGATGACCAACAACCACAGAGTCTTCCATAACCACCAGTCACAGAGAATGTGATGGCCATCAGTCAGAGGGGCCTTCAGTGCCCATCAATCACAGGGTCTTTGATGCCTATCAATGAAATCAATTAATCAATCAATCAATCAATCAACAGCAACTTTATTTGGTTACAAGAACCATAAAAGAATCAAATTGATCAAAACATACAGATGCAGTACATTAAAAGCTCAATTTCTAGACCATTCCATATTCTAATAGCAGTAGACAAATATTGCCTAATAGCATAGCATACTAGTGGAGATACATGTATTTGTAAATATAAAGGTGCCAGACTATGCTATGTAGGTTCATATTTTTAACAATTTGTACAATAAACTTTTTGCACAGAGAGATAAAATATTTACAATAAAAATAAGGGGCATCGGGCCAGATGTACGACCCACCAATTTGCGAGTTGCAAATTGCATCGCATTTGCAACTCACAAATTGCGACTCGCGGGGCGTGGCTTGCAGCAGAGAAAGATGTCCCCACATACAAGAAGAGCTGCGCTGGCAGTCAGTGCATAACCACCCGGAATCAGCAGTATGCAACACAAAAGTGGCACCCAATGGCATCTGACGATGTTGGGAGGCAGGGAGTTGCAGCGGTGACAAAGATGACCCCCCCCCTGGTCCTTCTAACACCGGGACTTAGAGTTCCGGGCCACCCGAGTCAGAGCGGCAAAATGGAACCCTCCTGTGAGGAGTGTGCTGACTGAAGGAGCCCCTGCCTGAGAGAAGCCGCATCTCGCTACAGCAGAGGCCCCATGATCTCGGAACCTGCTGTACCCACCGAGAGGCGAAGGGATTAAGGCGGTGAGATTCCTGGTGCATCCTCAGGGCTGGCAGCGCTAGTCCGAGATGGCAGTAGGCATTCCGGCGTGTAGTCCTGTGGAGCAGACGCAAGCTAGATCTGGTGCCCCTTGGCCCCGATAGGAGTAGGTGCTAACCCCAGCAAGCTGTGGGCCGCTAGAGGAGTGAGCAGCGGAGGTCTTGGAGACATTGCGCCTGACCCCAGTGGTGCTCACACGAGCCCCGGGAATGAGTGGACAGCAGGTGTCAGAGGCCCGATTGAGTAATAGTGATTAGCGCCAGGACTTGGGTGAGTGTGTACCAGCAGCACCGCAGCAAAAGGCGGGACTCGGATTGTAAAGCTGTCAAAGTGAGGGAGGAGAAGGTGAATCCTGCGCCAGCTCCCAGCCCATCATTAGCTCCCCATCCGTGACTGAAGTACGGCGCAAGGAGTGGAGAGGGCCCTGTCAGATCCCGAGGGAACCCCGGATACAAAGTATGAGATGGGACAGTGTCCAATAATAGACTGCCTGAATGGGCCTGAATCATGGAAAAGGTAGTTCAAGCGGGAGCCTTGCCGGCCTATGGTGGGCACTGGAAGGCCCCGTGAGCATACATCGATTTGACCAGCGTCTTCTGATATGGGGCATAATAGACAGCAGGGACAAGACCAGTCCAACCACTTTGACAAATAAATGGTGGCCATAGGAAGAGAGGACAAATCCAAGGGGGGGAGCCAACAGGAAAAAACAATGGATAATGTTCCCGACCCCTCGCTCAGAGACATCATGGCGGCCATCAGGGAGCTGCACGGAACCCTGGAACTAAGCTGTATTCTGTGACGGAGGAAGTTAACCTACTGCGCACAGACTTCAGAAAGCAGTCTGACAAAGTGGCTGTGGTGGAGACTGGTATTGGCGGCCTCCAATCCAAGACAAAGAGACTTGAGGAACAAGTAGCCACCATGACGAAAAACCAAACAGACATTTACGCACAGCTAGAGGACTAGGAGGGACGGGCGAGGTGCAACAACATCCGCATAGTGGGGGTGCCGGAGGGGCCATCCACGGACTGGTTCGTGGAGGACTTGATCGTCAACCATTTGAAGCCAAAGAGTCTGTCCAACTTTTTCTTGGTAGAGAGGTCTCATCACTCATTAGGGGGAAGCCTGGAGGCCCCCGTGTACCATCATAGCCTGAATCCTGAACTATAGGGATTGGGATGCCATCCTGCAGGCGTTGCAGGTGTCCGGGGACCTTCAACTCAAGAACCCCACAATTCATTTCTTCCCAGACTTTACTCTCCATGTACAACATCAGAGGAGGTCCTCTGAAGGGGTTAAAAGAGCCCTCAGGGAACAAGGAGTAAATGTATGATGCTGTACCAAGCTTGCCTCAAGATCCTGGACGGAAACAAAGCATATTCTTTTGACTCACCTGAAGAGGCCAGCGACTGGGTGGTGGGATGGCGAACAGTGGGAAGAAATGGGGGCCCGCGCAGGTCTAAAACTCGCCAGCCCGACAAGACACAAAGGGGAAGGACACATCAGCGCCGGACACCCATGAACTTGAACACAGTGGGCCCGGGTGACGGCAGAGGGAGTAGCTGCCTGAGGTGCTTTCCGCCTCTGGTGATGGGGGAGAACATGGATATTGGGGCCCAGGGACTGAGCAGGGACTGAACTTAAGTGCCGTGGGTAGGTTATAGTTTGATATCCAGACTTAATGTTCCTAATGTTGGTTCAGGGAGGGCCGGGAGTGCTGGGGGGGCGGGATCTGGGAGTTAGTTGAGGATTGCTTAGACATATCGATAATAGTGGGTGAGACTTCCGTTATTAAGGTATAACTCTTTCTGCTGACTGAAGGCTTACGTTCCCTTTCAAAGTTGATTTGGGGCAGATGGGGCAACAGGCACTCTGCAAGTTTGGAAGTTGGAAGGTTGGGGACCCACGGAGCAGGGAGGAAGGGGGGGGGATTTGGTAGAAGGGAGGGGAGCTGGTTCTTGGGGGATGATATGTTTTGCTCATTCTCATACTAGTTCTTTTGCATGTGGGAATTACTTTAACAGGACACAGGGGGTCATGACTTACTCAAGGAGATTAAGGGCCCAAAACACAAATGGGTGAACAGACACATGTCAAAATATGGATGTGGAATGTGAACGGGCTAGGTAATAAGATTAAACGAACAATGGTGCTGCAACACCTGAAGCGGCACTCCCCTGATATGGTCCTCCTTCAGGAAACACATCTGCTAGGCAATAGATGTAAGGCACTTGACTGCTTTAGCTTCAAAATGGTAGCCCATACAGGGTAAACATCAGGTTTTGGGAGGATGGGTATTTTGATTTGAAACGTCCTCCCAATGGTAATTTCTGGCACATTGACAGATGACTCGGGATGTATGGTGGCAGTGGCGGGTAGATGGGAGGGAGGACTGTTGTGCTGGGCTCCTGCTACGTCCCGCCCGGTCTACCCACCACGACCTTTACACGACTGGGCTCCTTCCTGGGGGACCTTCCTTCTGGTGGGGGGAGACACGAAAGCTGTAATGGATGCTGACTGGGAACGATCGGTGGGGGAAGGGGTTCGTGGGAGAATGTGGGTTACGGGTCTTCACCATGGCTCTGGGACTCGGAGATCTGTGGCGCACGCATCATCTCACACGTAGATAATACACGTTTTATTTGGCCAGGCATGGATCCTTCTCCAGATTGGACCACCTTTTTGCATGCACCGGTCAGTTGGGTGAATTCGCGGAACCCTGCATCCTGGCCCCGGGAATTTCGAATCACTCCCCGCTCAGTGTAATTCTTAAGGGCCTGGTTATTATTAGGGCGGCATTCCCCTAGGATAGATCTGTGGCGCCTCCAAGACGTAATCATGGGAGAGAAACTCCTGGAGGGTTCCCAGCTATACTACGAAGAGAATCTCGGTTCAGTTGAGTCCCATCTCCTGTTATGGGAGTCTTACAAGACAGCGCTGAGAGGACAGGCTCAGGCTCTGATTGGGGCCAAAAAGAAAGATGAGTCCCTACAGGTCAGGCAGTTAGAACAGGAGATAGAGGATCCCGAGCAAGATGCTGGCACATCGTCCTCAGTTGATAGCTCTCATATATTGGCCCTGAAACAGAAGGAACACCGGGATCTGGCTGAGACCGAGGCACAAGCTTATTCCCTCACCACGCAACGTCAAATTTATGATGTAGGAGATAAAGCTCAGAAGCTCCCAGCATGACTTTAACGCAGAGATAGGGAGCGCTCTTGGGTAGCCGAGGACAAGACAGGCTCACTTGCATCCAAAAGCAGTGATATAGTGGAAGCATTCGCGTCTGCACCAGGACAGAACAAGACTGTGCGGAGTTCCTACAGGACTTTCCGTTGCCCACATTGTCCAAGGAACAAAGAGACAGACTAGGGGCAGACTTTTCTGTTGGTGAGGAGATAGGAGAGGCCCTCAATTCTCTTCAATCTGGGAAAGGGCAAGGACCAAATGGGCTCCCAGTAAAAATATATAAGCAACAGGCGAATGTCATCCCATGCCCCCTCCTACAGATGTATCTAGAAGCACGACAGGTGGGAAGGCTCCCTCCCGATCAAAGGGAGGCCACGATTGTAGTGATTCTTGAAGAAGGCAAGTCTGCTGATCAATGCTCTTTATACTAGCCAATCTCGCTTATCAATGTTGAAGCCAAGGTCTTAGCTAAGGCTTTGGCGGATAGACTGCTTCCTGTCCTGCCGGACCTCATGCATGTTGACCAGTAAGGATTTATGCTGCGCAGGAGCACCCGCCATAATCTACAGTGCCTATATGGCGTATTACACATGACAGAAGACATGGGGAACACTCAGACAGCATTGATGGCATTGGATGCCTCAAGGGCATTCGACATCATCAAATGGCCATACCTATTTATGGTTCTCCAATGAATGGGCTTTGGCCCGACGTTCTGCAACTGGGTACGTCTCCTATATGGGCAATCAATAGAGAGAGTGAGAGTTAACTGGACGGTGTCCAGAGCTTTCCCCCTATGGAGGGGTACTAGACAGGGATGCCGCCTATCCCCCCTCCTGTTTGCCTTGGCCTTAGATCAGGAGGGATAGGTCGTTCTGGGGCCTGGCGCTCAACGACGATTGGGAAGAGCGTATTTCTTTATACGCGGACAATATTGTATTAAACATGGCCAGACCCTACCATTCGATGGCCCAGGCACTTCACCTCTTTGAGTTATTCGGTAGCTACTCGGAATACACTATCAATTGGGTGAAGTCAGTGATCTACCCGCTCTCGGTGCCCTCCGCGGATTCCGACTAGGTGCCCTGTTTTCATTGCAGTAGAAGGATTCAAATATCTGGGGGTACACATCACAAGGGATAGGGCGGAGTTCCTCACTAAGAACCTGGAACCCAACTGATACGCCTGGGAACGGACGTGTGCTATTGGAGGTCGCTACCTCTTTCCCACATGGGACAAGCTGCAATGTTCTAGATGATTGCATTGCCTAGACTCCTTTACATTTTACAAAATACGCCGTATCCGATTCTGAATGGGGTATTCACACGAATATCTCAGGCAGTGCGGACGTTGCTCTGGGATGGTGGCAACCCCAGGATAGCATTGCGCAAGCTAAGGAGAAGAGTGTATGGTGGAGGGCTGGCCCTTCCAGACATACAGTTGTACTACTGGGCCTCCCAGCTACAGGTGGTCAACGACTGGGTATATGCAGCTAGGATGGAACTGGCATATAGAGTTGACCTGTTGGTCACACCAGGAGGAAACTGCAAGGCATTGCATTATGCCCGCAAGTCAAGTAAGTACTAGCCTTTGCAAATAGGGGTGGTGGTTCAGTGTTGGAGGGAGGCAAATAAGTTCCTGGGGTGGATGGGCTCCCTGATGGGCAGAACCGTTCTGTGGCTTGGTGATCAGCTAGCAAAAGTAACCCAGCTGAATGGATTTTGTGGGTGGATACTAAGATAGGCAAGGAGTACTTGGGAGACGTATGGAAAGGGGATGTCCTTGCTGCTTTGACCATCTGAAAAAAGAATACGATCTTCATGACTCCCAACATTACCACTACATACGCCTCACTAACGCTCTACATTCACACATACGGAGTGGCACGTCCTTCCCAGAGTATTCCCCTATGGAGTATAGGCTGCTCCTGGACCCCATACTGGAGAAACCTACTTCCACTATCTACCGCAAACTCATAAATAACATGCCTGACCCATTGGTGTCATTACGAGAGAAATGGGTGAGCAAATTAGGTGCCCTGGAGGATGATGATTGGCAGAATGCCCTGCAAAGCCCGCGTGAGATAGCCATTTGCGGCAGGTTCCGCTTAGTGCAGCTTAAAATTTTACATCAAGTATATTACCCTCATACTCACTTGTATCCCTGGAGAAAAAGTCAGTAGGCCCTCTGTGCATGGGGGTGTCAAGTTGAAGGCTCCTTCTACCATATATTATGGGAGTGCCCCGAGATAGTGCCCTTCTGGACTAAGGTCACGAACACAAAGGTAGCGGTTGTGGGTTCACCGTTCCCGCTAGAACACAGGTGGTTACTGCTAATGATCAAGGGGGCCACTGACTGGTCCATATACAATGAGATTTGGCTGGCACTGCCAGCCGGGGTGGCAAAAAGAAACATTGCCAGTGCCTGGGGCGCAGGCTCCTCCGCAGTGGGACCAGTGGGACCAGTGGTTGGGTGGCCTAGATTGGTGCCAGAGAGCTGAGGAGACTATATACAAGAGTAGAGGTTGCACCATGAATTGGAAGAAGGTCTGGGGGCCTTGGCGGAAATACAGGGCGAGGGGGGGTTACGGCAAGTTTTTAGCAGTTGAATACCCAGCTTGTGTCTATGACGGCCTTACATTGTACTGTGCAATGTTATGTTACCACATGCTATATGAACACTGTCCTGTAATGTCTGATAATATGAGCTAAGTTAATAAAAATATGTATTTTTTTTATTAAATTGCGACTCGCAAATTGTGATGCACAACAGTGTCTGACATACTGTTTGTGATTCACAATGAGGTCGCCAATTGCATGCCTCATGTATCTTACTGAGGGTACTGCAATTGGGAATGCTTGACATTCCCAGGGACCGTGGCCTGCACCGGAAAACAGGATGCATTTTAAAAATAAAAATGGAACTTTTCAGTTTCATTTTTAAGGGCAGGCAGTGGTCCCTGTGACCACTGCCTGTCCTTAAAATATATTTTGAGAGCCACTCACAAAGGGGTAGGGAGCCACTGGGGACCACTTCCTGTTTGTGAGTGGTTTACCACCCTTAAGTGAAGGGTGGTAAATTGCGGCTGTTTTGCGACCACAATTGCAGTTGCAAAACAGTCATACATAGCCTTAGGAGTTGCTATTAGGAAGGGAGCCCCTTAGAATGCCCCTTCCTAATAGTGAGTCGCTAATCCTATTTTGCAAGTCACAAATTGATTTGCGACTAGCAGAATATGATTAGTACACGGGCCTCATGTTTATTGGGGTCGCAAACGGGTCTAAAACCCATTTGCACCCGCAAACCACGTTTGTACAACTGGCCCTCAATGCATTGTGTTTACAAATCATCACAAGGAGAAAGACCAATAATGAGTGGATATCTACTTAATGGAAACAATCAAATATGTTGCACAAATCTCATTCTCGAGAGCGTTAATAGGTTACTGACAGAAAGTGGTTTATAAGTGGTGCTAAGTAGGGACCTGCCACTAGTGATAAGGTCACAAACACAATGCAAATTTCAGTCAAGGTCTCATTAAATTATGCCCTTGCTCAACCTGTGGTAGCTGTCAATGAGCTGGCATGCTTAACTTAGGAGACAGGTCTGTAAAGCATTTAAAAACACCGATACATTTAATAAGTAAGACACAGTGCACGATATAAATCCAACACGAATTTATAAAACTAGGTTATAATTGTATGAACAGACACCAAAACGACCAAAAACCAATGTACGGGACCATGTGTGCCCATAGTCATTTTACATATGTTAGCATGAGCATGTCCTCTGCACATGATACTATGCAGATGTATTTTGCTTTGTGCAACAATGTACTTTCACACAAAACCCGCTGTTGCTTTTGTGTTCTGTTCTTTCCTGGGATTTAATCACAACATGTAGACAAGGTCAAACAAAAATTGCCCCTTGCTTTTCTGTTCTGGTCAGGTCCAAGCACCTAGATAAAACATGCAAATGCAGTAGTTGTTTGGGAACACATACTTTTGTCATAGATGTATGCATAGATAACACACACTTGGACAGGGACCTTCCCAAGGAAAAGATTGTGACGGTACCTGAGATGTAGAATTTGTATCTGTGTATACTGAGGTATTGGATCTGCTGCTAAAACCTAGAGCGGTACAAAAGGGGGTGGTGATGGACGGAGCATCTAAATCAATCAAACACTCACACCCAGTCAAAAGATCTGGGTTTAATCCATCACCGTTCTTTAGCCCACTCTGCCACCCCAGTTCAGACATAGCTATATGCAAATTAGTCTGATCCTGTGCCTCATGGGAACAGTCCAGCCCGAACTGCCAAGCCATGTCTTCCCTGGACCGGAAACAAGCTTCCGAGGACCGGTTTCTGGCATTCCAGCCGTCTTCAGCCCGGCTTGCTTGATTCCAGTTGCAAAGTGAGCAAGGGACTAACGTCTGAGCATACCCTGCCACACTTATGGCGGCCAAAAACGGTGCAAAAGGGGGTGGTGATGGACGGAGCATCTGAATCAACCAAACACTGACACCAAGTCAAAAGATCTGGGTTTAATCCATCACCGTTCTTTAGCCCACTCTGCCACCCCAATTCAGACATGGCTATATGCAAATCAGTCTGACCCTGTGCCTCATGGGAACAGTCCAGCACGAACTGCCAAGTCATGTCTTCCCTGGACCGGAAACAAGCTTCCGAGGACCAGTTTCTGGCATTCCAGCCGTCTTAAGCCCGGCTTGCTTGATTCCAGTGGCAAAGTGAGCAAGGGACTCACGTCTGAGCATACCCTGCCACACTTATGGCGGCCAAAAATGGTACAAAAGGGGGTGGCGATGGACGGAGCATCTGAATCAATCAAACACTCACACCCAGTCAAAAGATCTGGGTTTAATCCATCTCCGTTTTTTAGCCCACTCTGCCACCCCAGTTCAGACATGGCTATATGCAAATCAGTCTGACCCTGTACCTCATGGGAACTGCCAAGCCATGTCTTCCCTGGACCGGAAACAAACTTCAGAGGACCGGTTTCATCTGATGTATAATCATTTTGCTTCTGTTGAAAGGGAGAGAGGTTACATTACACTGTTGTATATAATGACAGCAAAACACACAAGATGATGGATGGAATGTTGCACAATGGCAAAACATTCACCCCCAGTCACAGATCTGGGTTTAATCCATCGTTATTTTGCTCACCAAGCCACCCCAGTTCAGACATGTCATATGCAAATCAATCTTGACACTGTGCCTCATGGGAACAGTCCAACCCGAACTGCCAAGCCATGTCTTCCCTGGACTGGAATCAAGCATCCTAGGGCCGGGTTCTGGCTATCAGCCGTCTTCAGCCAGGATAGCTTGACTCCAGTGGCGTAGTGAGCAAGGGACCCACGTCTGGGCATACCCTTCCCACATAAGGTGAACATGCAAAACACACAAGATGATGGACGGAATGTTTCACAATGGCAAAATATTCACCCCCAGTCACAGATCTGGGTTTAATCCATCATTATTTTGCTCACCAAGTCACCCCAGTTCAGACATGGCCATTTGCAAATCAGTCTTGACACTGGGCCTTATGGGAACAGTCCAACCCAAATGCCAAGCCATGTCTTCCCTGGACAGAAATCAAGCATACTAGGACTGGTTTCTGGCTATAAGCAGTCTTCAGCCAGAATAGCTTGACTCCAGTGGCGTAGTGAGCAAGGGACCCACGTCTAGGCATACCGTTCCCACACAGGGTGAACAGCAAAACACACAAGATGATGGACGGAATGTTGCACAATGGCAAAGCATTCATCTCCAGTCACAGATCTGGGTTTAATCCATCATTATTTTGCACACAAAGCCACCCCAGTTCAGACATGGCCATATGCAAATCAGTCTTGACACTGTGCCTCATGGGAACAGTCCAGCCCGAACTGCCAAACCATGTCTTCCCTGGACCAGAATCAAGAATCCTAGGAGCGGTTTCTGGCTATCAGCTGTCTTCAGCCAGGATAGCTTGACTCTCTAATGACAGCTCCATTTATGATTTATGGACTACTTACTATGCTAACTGTATTTGTGTTAGGCGATTGGCTACTTGCTGTGGCATGTATACTGCATACTAGAGCACAACAGTTAAAATAAACATTTGAGAGCTATCTCGTGCCTTTCTCAGAACTTATTGTGGACTAGTACGAGTGTGAGAGTGAAAGGGTGTGTCCTGCACTGCAATTCCTGAGAGGGTTGGGATTGCTGTGCTCTGGGGTGTCAAATCACTTGTTCCTTGTTCCTCTGTGACTGAATATGAGGGCAAATGAGACACTATAGCTAGCCGGTCATGGGCTCATGGGTACTCAGGTGGTAGGATGACTCAGTCCCTGCTAAGGTCCTATGATCCCAAGCATAGTTATGACTTTGTAGAATCCATGCAACATGAGACATCCATGGTGGGAGGGCTTTGCCTCCTCAGTAAGTATGGACCAAATATTCTTTCCGCTCGCGGAATTTGCGGATGTTCCGCAATTTCGCGATACACAAATCTCGCGAAATCACAGCAAAATCTGCGAATCCGCGAGAGGGATGAACTTTATTCAGCAAGCACTTACAGGGTTACAGCGGGTGCCGAAGATGAAGCTAGTTTCTTTGTAACCATTTACAAAATGGTTACGGAAAAATTAACTTCAACTTGGGCACCTGTTGTAACCCTCTAAGTGCTTCCTGAGTGGCGCCTCATTGCCTACTTGCAACTATTCTCTGACCCTGCTCTGACCCTCGAAGCAGGGTCAGGGAATAGTTACAAGTAGACAACGAGGCTCCTCTCACAAAAACTAAAAGTGAACAGGAAGCACTTACAGATATAGATAAAGCAGGTGCCCGAGTTAAAGGTCAAATTCACTAACTCCTTAATCAGCCCAAAAAAAATCGTGCCCTTCGTGGAGGCTGGGCAGGTGTGCTTTCTCCCCATATCCACAGTCGAAAATTAGCTATGATGCTTGATGGAGGCCTTTGCATCCTTGACTTTCACTTATACACACAAGAGGCATGTGAACTCGCAAAGAACCCCCCCCCCCAGTTTACCACCCCCCGGTGTTCACCGTCTTCCCGCCCTTTACCCACTATGATGGACAGCTCAATCGAGGGGCCCCTGCGCCCTTCGGCGTGATGGCAAAGTTAATCAGCCCAAAACAAATGTGCGTTTTCTTCGAGGCTGGGCAGGTGTCTTTCTCCCCATATCTACATTCGGAAATTAGCTATGATGCTTGATGGAGGCCTTTGCATCCTTGACTTTCACAAGTGCAATCTTCGTGCAGTTCCTTTAACCAGTAGCTTCTTTCTCCTCATCTGCTGCTCTGATCTGTGCCTGACCTTTTATACACACAAGAGGCATGTGAACTCACATAGAAGCCCCCCCATTTGCCCCCCCCCACACACTAGTGGTGTGCACAGTCTTCCCGCCCTTTACCCACTATGATGGACAGCTCAATCGAGGGACCCTGGCGCCCTTCGGCGCGATGGCAAAGTTAATCAGCCCGAAACAAATGTGCATTTTGTGGAGGCTGGGCAGGTGTGCTTTCTCCCCATATCTACAGTCGAAAATTAGCTATGATTCTTGATGGAGGCCTTTACATCCTTGACTTTCACGAGTGCAATCCCCGTGCACTTCCTGTAACCAGTAGCTTCTTTCTCCTCATCTGCTGCTCTGATCTGTGCCTGACCTTTTATACACACAAGAGGCATGAGAACTCGCAAGGAAACCCCCCTCGTTTTCACCCCCGCAGACACTAGCCGTGTGCACCGTCTTCCCGCCCTTTACCCACTATGATGGACAGCTCACTCGCAGGACCCCGGCGCCCTTCGGCGCGATGGCAAAGTTAATCAGCCCAAAACAAATGTGCATTTTGTCGAGGCTGGGCAGGTGTGCTTTCTCCCCATATCTACCGTCGAAAATTAGCCATGATGCTTGATGGAGGCCTTTGCATCCTTGACTTTCACGAGTGCAATCCCCGTGCAGTTCCTGTAACCAGTAGCTTCTTTCTCCTCATCTGCTGCTCTGATCTGTGCCTGACCTTTTATACACACAAGAGGCATGTGAACTCGCAAAGAAACCCTCCCGTTTGCCCCCCCTATGACACTAGCAGGGTGTGCACCGTCTTGCCGCCCTTTTCCCACTATGATGGAAAGCTCACTCGAGGGACCCCGGCGCCCTTTGGCGCAATGGCAAAGTTAATCAGCCCAAAACAAATGTGCATTTTGTCGAGGCTGGGCAGGTGTGCTTTCTCCCTATATCTACCGTCGAAAATTAGCTATGACTCTTGATGGAGGCCTTTGCATGCTTGACTTTCACGAGTGCAATCTCCGTGCAGTTCCTGTAACCAGTAGCTTCTTTCTCCTCATCTGCTGCTCTGATCTGTGCCTGACCTTTTATACACACAAGAGGCATGTGAACTCGCAAAGAAACCCCCCGTTTGCCCCCCGCAGACACTAGCGGTGTGCACCGTCTACCCGTCCATTACCCACTATGATGGACAGCTCACTCGAGGGACCCTCGCGCCCTTCGGCGCGATAGCAAAGTTAATCAGCCCAAAATGAATGTGTGTTTTGTCGAGGCTGCGCAGGTGTGCTTTTTCCCCATATCTACCGTCGAAAATTAGCTATGATGCTTGATGGAGGCCTTTGCATCCTTGACTTTCACAAGTGCAATCCCTGTGCAGTTCCTGTAACCAGTAGGTTCTTTCTCCTCATCTGCTGTTCTGATCTGTGCCTGACCTTTTATACACACAAGAGGCATGTGAACTCGCAAAGAGGCCCCCCCTGTTTGCCCCCCCACACACTAGTGGTGTGCACCGTCTTCCTGCCCTTTACCCACTTTGATGGACAGCTCACTCGAGGGACCCCGGCGCCCTTCGGTGCGATGGCAAAGTTAATCAGCCCTAAACAAATGTGCATTTTGTCGAGGCTGGGCAGGTGTGCTTTCTACCCATATCTACCGTTGAAAATTAGCTATAATTCTTGATGGAGGCCTTTGCATCCTTGACTTTCACGAGTGCAATCCCTGTGCAGTTCCTGTAACCAGTAGCTTCTTTCTCCTCATCTGCTGCTCTGATCTGTGCCTGACCTTTTATACACACAAGAGGCATGTGAACTCGCAAAGAAACCCCCGCCATTTGCCCCCCCCCGCAGACACTAGCGGTGTGCACCGTCTTCCCACCCTTTACCCACTATGATGGACAGCTCACTCGAGGGACCCCGGCGCCCTTCTGCGCGATGGCAAAGTTTATCAGCCCAAAACAAATGTGCATTTTGTCGAGGCTGGGCAGGTGTGCTTTCTTCCAATATCTACTGTCGAAAATCAGCTATGATGCTTGATGGAGGCCTTTGCATCCTAGACTTTCGAGAGTGCAATCCCCATGCAGTTCCAGTAACCAGTAGCTTCTTTCTCCTCATCTGCTGCTCTGATCTGTGCCTGACCTTCTATACACACAAGAGGCATGTGAACTCGCAAAGAAGCCCCCCGTTTGCCCCCCACCACACACTAGCGGTGTGCACTGTCTTCCCGCCCTTTACCCACTATGATGGATAGCTCACTCGAGGGAGCCCGGCGCCTTGCTCGATGGCAAAGTTAATAAGCCCAAAACAAATATGCATTTTGTCGAGGCTGGGCAGGTGTGCTTTCTCCCCATATTTACCATCGAAAATTAGCTATGATGCTTGATGGAGGCCTTTGCATCCTTGACTTGCACGCGTGCAATCCCCGTGCAGTTCCTGTAACCAGTAGCTTTTTTCTCCTCATCTGCTGCTCTGAGCTGTGCCTGACCTTTTGTATACACAAGAGGCATGTGAACTCGCAACGAAGCCCCCGTTTGCCCCCCCACACACACTAGTGGTGTGCACCGTCTTCCCGCAATTACCCACTATGATGGACAGCTCACTCGAGGGACCCCGGCGCCCTTCGGCGTGATGGCAAAGTTACTCAGCCCAAAACAAATGTGCGTTTTGTCGAGGCTGGGCAGGTGTGCTTTCTTCCCTTATCTACCGTCGAAAATTAGCTATGATGCTTGATGGAGGCCTTTGCATCCTTGACTTTCACAAGTGCAATCCCATGCAGTTCCTGTAACCAGTAGCTTCCTTCTCCTCATCTGATGCTCTGATCTATGCCTGACCTTTTATACACACAAGAGGCATGTGAACTTGCAAAGAAGCCCCCCCGTTTACTCCCCTCCCCCGCACTAGCGGTGTGCACCGTCTTCCCGCCCTTTTCCCACTATGATGGACAGCTCATTAGAGGGACCCCGGCGCCCTTCGGCTCAATGGCAGAGTTAATCATCCCAAAACAAATGTGCGTTTTGTCGAGGCTGGGCAGGTGTACTTTCTCCCCATATCTACTGTCAAAAATTAGCTATGATGCTTGATGAAGGCCTTTGCATCCTTGTCTTTCACAAGTGCAATCCCCGTGCAGTTCCTGTAACCAGTAGCTTCTTTCTCCTCATCTGCTTCTCTGATCTGTGCATGACCTTTTATACACACAAGGGGCATGTGAACTTGCAAAGAAGCCCCCCTGTTTGCCCCCCCCACACACACTAGCGGTGTGCACTGTCTTCCCGCCCTTTACCAACTATGATGGACAGCTCACTCGAGGGACCCTGGCGACCTTCGACACTATGGCAAAGTTAATCAGCCCAAAACAAATGTGCGTTTTGTCGAGGCTGGGCAGGTGTGCTTTCTCCCCATATCTACCATCGGAAATTAGCTATGATGCTTGATGGAGGTCTTTGCATCCTTGACTTTCACAAGTGCAATCCCCGTGCAGTTCCTGTTACCAGTAGCTTCTTCCTCCTCATCTGCTGCTCTGATCTGTGCCTGACCTTTTATACACACAAGAGGCATGTGAACTCGCAAAGAAGCCCCCCCCCCGTTTCCCTCCCACACACTAGCGGTGTGCACCATCTTCCGCCCTTTACACACTATGAGGGACAGCTCACTCGAGGGACCCCGGCGCCCTTTGGTGCGATGGCAAAGTTACACACACATGGTCACTGGAGGCTACTCTTTTGGCCCTACGCAGCTGTAGTGCAGGAAAAGCACTATACATTTACCCAACGAAGTAGCACTTACTGATTAGCCCGAAGAAAGTAATCCAGTTAAGTATGGTGCAAATTGCAAAAAAATCTGTGATTTAGAGGGGAAATCCGCAAATTCGCAGATTTGTTTGTAATTTCGCGTTTATTCGCGGACCGCTGATTTGCAAAATTCACCCATACTTACTCCTCCATTTTTAGGATTTACCTATTGCTGTAGGTTTTTCAAGCTTGAAGTTTAATAGGTTTTTGACCCATGTTGTGCTACTGTTAGTTTCCGTTGCCTTTCAGTGATGGCATGGCCGATTCCGATTCCTGCATATTACTATGTTTTACTTACTCAAAATTTGCTGCAGCATGGAGTCCCATATGCATGGTCTCCTGTTGTTTTTGTAATCAAAGCCGGTCCTGCGTAATGTTTCAAAGATTGCTGCTCCTGAGTTACGTTTCCCGCAGTGGATGTGAATGATAATTCCTGCCACAAGTACACTCCTTCCACTGTTTCGGCAGCTTATCGCCATTATGCGGTTGTTGAAGTTCCTCTTAAGGCCTGGGAGCACCGCACTACATTTGGTTTTAAATGGCAACCTACCCCATCCTAATTCCTTTCTTCATACAGGCCCCTTGAGTATTAATGGAGACATTTGGTTTGTTCTGGCCGGCTTTACTCTGCATCCTACTCTACTTAATGTAAATTTGGCAGAAGTTCATTTGTTGTATGGTCAGGTTGTTCTTCTTTATAGATGCCTGATCCAATTTATTGCAGTGCTTTTCTAGTGGCTTCTGCTGGGGTTGCGCCTCTGGTGCTGGCTGTTCATGGTTGAGGTCTTGTGATTAGCCCCATTATAATAATTAGGTGACATCCTCCGACTAGTGATGACTTGCCATTTTGGATTGCTCAGATCATTGAACAGCTTGATGCAGTTTTCCCTCTTACAGGTACAGTTCGAAAAGCATTTAATACTATGTGCTTGCCTAGCGGTCTGATTTATCCGTTGGATAACTGCAACAACTGGGGATGGTGTTTGCCTCAATGTATATACTTTGTTATGCCACCCTCTACATGAGCGTTCTTCAGAGCATTCTTAAACAGGTGCAGGATGAACAAGGGGCAGGTCCTGCCCTAGATCGGGGGATGCAATTAGTGGACACTTTGTCATATAGTCTCTAGAAATATTCTTTCTAATGTTGTCGGTGCAGCAGTAGCTTTTTCTGAGTCGTCAATGCCTTTCAGCCGTGCCTGACCTTGATCGGGAATGTGAGTTGCTTCTTATTATTGATAATGTTTATATGTTCCTGGGTCACAATAATTTGGTGGCTAGACCTTCTCAGTCTCAAGGCAAGCCCTCCTGCAAAGGACAGATATCCAGTTTTTCCTAAGAAGACATGGGGCAAAAATAGGCAGCATTGTAGCCTCGGTCTCATGGTGGTTAGCTACTACCAGATGCTTCTGAACTTAGATATGATTCACTTGATCACTCTAATATTAAAACTCCTGGGGGGTTTCAAGTTCCTGATCCTCATTCTCCTTGTACCTTTCAGGAATAGTCCGATCAACAGTATGACCTGGGAGGACAGCAGGATCACAGACAATGCGAGTCCATGCAACCCCAGTGGCACCCACAGCACTCTTTTGACATGAGGGTCAAGAGAGAGGAACCACTGCCGTATAGAGCCCCATTCCAGAAAAAAAAAAAGTTTCAGCATTGACAGTGAAATATGCCCTAGATGGTGAGAACCCTCCTCCTGGACAGGAATTGGGTAGTAACTCTCCTCAACAGCATGGTGGAAGTTACTGTAGTGCACCTGACACTCCACATGTTTCTGGAGGTGAAAGCAACTGCCACTTTTGCCACTTTTGAAACTGCGGATACCCACCTAGCACCCTCTGATAGACATTATTAAATCGACATTCAGATTGAAGGTGACATTAAGCGCATCATAAATGCTATTTTTGGGAACAACTTGACATCTTCTTAGGATATTTTATTAGTGGAGGTCAATTGGCCTCCCCCCATGTTCTTGCTTGTCCTTGAGGTGAGGATGTGATAATTCCTTCATTTTTGTGGTACATCCCTGATGATATTAAGCATGCCTATGCTTCAGATTGGCCTCTTGCCTTAGCTCTTGCCTTATATCACACCCAGGCTGACTGGACTAACAATTATTCCTCACATGTTGTGCCTGATTGCTATGGTCCACAGCTGCAGCAACAATATCTAATTAAACATGACTCAAAGGCATCAGTTCAAGAGATTCAGACTCAATCGGAATTCAGAGTGTAATTGAATCCCTTGTATCTGCGATGAATAACCCTCTCTTTCCGGTTTTGAAACCTGATGGTTCATATTGCATAGTTTTGGATTGTAGACATTTGAATAGTCAAACCTGTACTTATGCAGTGCAAAACTTGCATAGTACAGCATTGATGAATAATATTGTACATAAAAGATTTAAGACTATGTTGGATATTTAAAATGGCTTCTTGAGTCACAACCTGGCTCCTGAGAGCCAGGACTTGTCCGCATTCAGCACCCTCGACACTCAAAGATGCTATGCAAGATTGACTATGGAGTATAAGAATAGCATCAGTGTTTTTGCTGTACGTATCATGTCACTTTTAAATGACATTGAACTTGATGTGTTTTCTCATATCAATGACTTGTACCTGACAAAAAAGGAATTGAATCCTCATCTTGCTCGAATGCCTCACATCACTACAAGTTTTGTAGCTCTAGGCTACAAATTCAAGTTTGCGAAATCACATATTGCATTTCTGTCCGTTCTCTTTCTTGGTTAGGAATTGAATAATGATGGTAGGGGCTTGGCCTCCCATTTTCTGGAGAAGTGTGCTCAATTGCAACCTCCTTCCACACTAAAAAAACTGCAGTCACTGCTAGGTTTGTTGAACTTCGGCAGGACTTACATTACTGAGTATGCTCAGCATATCAAACCTCTTTATTCTTTGATACACCCCTCCTTCAGTGATCCATCTTGCCTTCTGGAAAACACTGCAGTCCTGCGTGCTTTAGAGTCTGTTTTACTTGCAACGCAGTACTTAAAAAGTAGATTCAATGCTATGATTTTGGTCATCTGGATTCTCCCCAGACTTTTAATAGGGTTGACACAGTCCCAATCCCTTATAAACCACATCTGTCTACTCCTACAAAATTGTGTTTCTCTTCTACTGGAAAGATCCTCACTGCTGTGCAAATGGCAAATCTGAAAGAACACCCTCTGGCACAAGTTAAACACATTTTTGCAAACACAATCATCTCTTCAGTAGGAGCATGTGCACCCTCTCCCTTCTTCAGTCCTTCCTCTGGATGAGGCCACATGTCTCATTTACGCTGATCGTTTGGCACAACCTGCCACGGTTTCCACGCATTCTTATTCAGCAGCTTGTACTATTGTTGTGTGTCAACAGCATTAATACATTATCATCTCATATTTATACTTAGATAATATTGTGTCTTCTGTGATTGATATTGTGCAAAATGAAGTGTCCACCTTGTATCATGGTCAACTTCAACTTAGATGGGTTATGCAATTTGGTTGGACAGTGAAAACACTGAAAAATGAGTGTGTACCTTGGCAGTACCTACATTTTAGTGCATTGTTCTAACCATTCAAATAAACATGTAAACAGCAATTAATGCCAATGGAAGGTGCAGGTTGTACCATTCTACAGATAGAAATCTTGAACAGCTTCCCTTCTTTGTAGCAGACGCTAATTTGGCATTTTGGTTAATACATGGGGTTATCTTGTTCCCCATCTCGATGTTTCAATTTACTGCCTGCATGAAACACTTCCCGATAGGTGGATATGAACCCCTTGGGAGCAGTAACCTGAATGAGTTATGGTCCCTGCCTTTTACATATCTTTGCTAAGGACCTGATAGAGAAGTTTTTCTAACAGGTGAACTGTGCGATTCCACTGCTGGACCTTCCCTCAAATGCCAAAAGGTAAAAATCCACATCACTTGTAATGTTTCTGCATCAATTCTGGCTTGTTATTTGAAAGGAAGTCTGGTTCCCACTATTATTCCAACTCTCAAATTACTTTTCAATAGCAGTTATCTTGTTCTTAATAATCATGATTGCTGAGGTCTGCAGGTGGGAATTCAATACATTGGGGCGGATTAGCATGGCGGGCAGACTTTGCACACCCGCCATAGCCACAGGAAATGGGACCAGTCGCAATGCATGCGGCGGTCCCCCATTTGCAATTTGGATGCGCCCGCCACATTGCCTGGCACGTCAGACATTTTTAACATTGAGGCGGGCGGTGCTGCCAGCAGCACCCACTGCAAGGTTAAAAATGCAAGCTGTGCATTTGAATGCACACCGTGACAGGCACCGTGCGGTGCCTGCCACGTTGTACATGCAAATGCAGGGGGGGAACCATAGGTCCCCCGCATGTGCACCCCCACCTCCAAAAATACCTGGGGCCCCGCAATGGGCCCTCAATGTCAAGGACTGCATGCCTTTCCGTGGCAGCAACGCCGCCAAGGAAAGGCAAATCCCCGCATGTATCCTAATATGGATGGCGGTGTCTACCAGACACTGCCACCATATTAAAACCTTTTCTGCCCAGTCGACTAATCAACCGGGTGGAAAACAGGCGGTGGTCTTTCCATCCACCGGGGTCCCCCCGCCATAGTAATGTGGCAGGGGGAATTGGGTGGCTGGTGGATCGCCATAGCAAAGCGGGCGGCGGCAACCCACCCGCCATTGTAATCACCCCCATAGTGTCTATTTCTCAGTTAGTTAGTTGTTGCAACAACGTCTGATTTCCTCCTCCACATGGGACTATAAATAGTTTATTGTGACCTTACATTCTGATCCTGAAAACAGTTTTAAATAAGCTGAGAGCCCTTAAAGTGCTAATGATTCAACAAGAAGTGGCAAGGCCATTGAATTGCAGGTGAAGAGAGCATTTAGTGAAATGCAATCCTTATTCAATACAGATATCCTCCTGTATTTCAGGGAATTGATGATCAAATATTTATGCGTCAGATACCATGGGCCTGGAACCCTTTTTTGAAACTCGTGGCCTCCGGCATTTTCAAAATGTTTTCGGAGAAATACCAGCATTTATACATATTATTTTTTCCAGCATATTTGGTGGGTTCCCGCTGCTGCTCCTCTTGGTTTGTAGCACCATTGTGCTGTTTCTTCTATTCCGCAATGGCTATTTCATCTGTGGTCCTGCCCAGATTGGCATCGCTGCAGCTGTACTTTGAGAAGATGCTACAAGTTTTTGCAATGTGACCTCTAGATGCCAAATTTTATCTGACCTTCCGATATGCTTACTTCACCTGTGTGCAACTGGTGTTTCACTATGTCCAGCACCCCTTTCAGTGAGCCCTGGATTTTTGCCTGGCTACCCCATCTCATGCTGCACTGAATTTTGAACTGTTGATGGATTCCTTTGTGGTCATAACTACGACTGTTCCTTGGGTATGCAACTTGTATACAACCCAGTGTTTGGGCCAGTGGCCGGAGGTGGTCACTGTTTGACTGAACAGCATCTCCTGGATCAGTTTCATTGAAACCCACACAGGTTCTCCTTGGATGGTTCTACCGACAATTGGAAACAAGGACCTTGCTTGTTCCTTTGACCTGCTCAATTGGATGGCAGTTATTTCCAATTTGGAAGGCTTGGCTTTCTTAATTGAATTTTGTCGTTCCATTTGGCATCCTACATCTTGGGTCTTGGTGATACGCTGTAATTGGATATATTTTTGTGCACAAAGTTCCATCGCACTTGGCAATGCTAAGTTTGAGACGATCTTGACCTGCAACTGCTTTCGCACGTTGGTTCTGCTTATCATTTGATTTTTTTTCGTGATTTACTGCTAATATCCTAATTAATATGAGGGCGTTACATGTACCGTACACGCCCATTGTCGTTTTCCCTATGTTAGCATGAGCATGTTGCAGACTGTCCTCTGTTTTGCACATGATTCTCAATAGATAAATGTTGCTTTATTCCACAATGTACTCTCACACAGAACATGCTGTTGATTTTGGGTTCTGTTCTTTCCAGCGATTTAGTCTGAACATGTAGGCAAGGTCGAACAAAAATGCCCCTTGTTGGTCTGTTCCGGTCAGGCCCTAGCACCTAGACAAAACACTCAAATTCAGCTATTGTATGATAACACATACTTTTGTCATAAGTGTATTCACAGATAGGTGACATACACTTGGAGAGGGACCTTTCCAGGTAAAGGTTAATGACTGTCCTTGAAATTTAGAACTTTCATCTGGGTATACTAGGGTGCTGGGCCTGCTACTAACACCTAGAAATCTTCTAATATATAATAATTTGCTTCAGTAGAAGAAGGGGGAGGTTAGGTTACACTGTCGCATGGTGACCAGTCAAAATATCATTTTTTTTTATATGGACCTACACTAATATCGAGTAGGGACAGAATATCCATGTCAAGAATATCATCGACGAGGAGGAGCTACGCGGGCATCCAAGATGGTCGCGTGAGCAGAGGGCTCCCGAGACCCGCGCCGCCCTCTTGCATCTATCCTTTTTATATCCTGATTATTTCTACGGGCTTTTGAAGTGCTACTTCTGCTGATCCTTCTGCACTTTTTGGGGCTGAGATCGGACTTCGGGAACCATTTCTACGCCGTCATTCGATTCCTGGCCTGACCCCGGACGGGACTGGGGCCTCTGCTGCTCTGGTTGGCCGGGACGTAATTCAACAACAGCGGTCACCCGGAATCTGCTCAACCGGTGTCATTGTCACTTTCACTTTTGGTTTCCCTTCTATCTTCTACTTGACTGCTCCTCATCTCGGACCTCGGTGGCCTGACCCGCTGTGTATTCTAGCCACTATCCTGGTCTCGCAGGCTGCGATTTTGGACACAAGTATCGATTTGGCGACCCAAAGAATACTGCCATTTTCACCAGGTCCAGGGAGGCCTTCGGGGCGCGGCTTCCAATATGGCGACTAAACCCGACATTGAGAAGCGCAAGACAAAGGTGCCGACCGGTGGGGGTTCGGTCCAGTCCAACGTTATGGACCGCTACACACAACCGAAGGGTTCCCCTAGTGCTGCTGGCCGTAGTCTTGAGGACCCCAAGACGGACCTGGCGGCGACTGCAGAGGTGTCCCTCCAAGATCTCATGCGTGCCATTGCTGGGATCAAGACAGACATGGGGCACCAGTATGAGGCCATCGTCTCGAAGATAGACACAGTGGCGGTCGATGTTACCCTCATTAGGGCGGTTCTGGCTAAGACTAATGAGAGGGTCAAAGCCTTGGACCTTAAGGCCTCTAGTCTCGTCACTGATATGGCGGCCGCGCAATCGGAGATCGGCAACCTGAGGTCATCGCACGATTTGATGGCCAGACGTCTGGAGGAGGACGAAAATAGGGCCCGCGGAACAACATCCGCTTGGTCGGGGTGCCGGAGAACAGTGGTGATACTACTGTGGATCTACTGGTGGAAGATCTGATTGTGACACATCTTGCTCCTGCAGGCCTCAGCAAGTTCTTTGCGGTTGAGCGTGCGTACCGCTTCCTGGGTGGACAATCCAAGCCGGGGGCTCCCCCGAGGCCTATCATCGCTAGGCTATTCCACTTTCGGGATAGGGACGCTATCCTCCAGGCATCTCGTAGGCATGGCCGGCTGAAATACGAGAAAAGTTCCATTTCTATCTACCCTGAATTCACTCCTCAAGTGCAGCGGATGGGATTCCAGGGAGTGAAACGTCGACTGCGGGACTTGGGACTAAAGTATGCAATGCTGTTTCCAGCTCGACTTCGCATTGAGTACCAAGAACGCACTTTCTTTTTTGATAGACCGGACAGTGTTGGTGACTGGTTGGATTCACTGCCGGAGATAGACACAGGGA